>NC_139939.1:11660173-11715173 GCF_963454915.1 Gymnoscopelus microlampas
GGTCCTTGACATGAAAAAGTTTGAGAACCACTGATATTACAGCAACATTCGTTGCTAGGATTTAGAAGACATTTGTAGAATCCCCTGAAGATTTGAGTTACAAATGTTCGCTTTGAAAAATACATACATTCAAAGATTTGCACACATTTTCAAGATCTTTAAAAAAAATAGCAGATCTAGATATATCTGCTATTTTTGAACAGCCCAATTAAATACAAAAAATGACACATGATGCGTTCCCGGTCTTAATGGGCTAAGTATTCAATTCCTCTTCTTCTCCTCCTCCTTCTCTTGCAGTCGGTGTTGTTGCTCGGCGCCGTGGCGCTCGTGTGCCTGGGCCTGGACCTCCTGTTCCTCCTCTTCTACTCCTTCTGGCTGTGCTGCCGGCGGCGCAAGGCCGGCGACTCGTCTCACTCCTCCCACGGCGCACACTCCCAGCAGCCCAGCGCCGACTGCTGCTGCACCGCCTGGTGCGTCATCATCGCCACGCTGGTCTGCAGGTGAGTCCCGCACAGAAAAGTCTTTTGAATAGAACCCCATTTAGTTTTAGTCATATTTTAGTCACCTGAAATGTTTTAGTTTTTGTCTAGTTTTAGTCCACTAAATATCATAAGATTATCGTCGACAAAACCTGCAGTTGATTTAGTCGACTAAAATGTATTTTGGCGGGCCTTGATGGCATCGTAATGGCTGATTTTACACGTGGTTGCATGCTGAAAATAGCTCACAACGCTAGACAAGAGTAGCTCACAAGAGTTATAGATCTATTAGGGTCCATTTGGTTACCAACTCTGCATCATTTAGCTAGGGGACCACCTGGAACCCCCTCAACGACCAAATGGACCCGTAAGGGTCCCGTAAGGGTCCATTTGGTTTCATTTTACACTCTCAAGAGTTATAGATCTAAAAGGGTCTATTTGATTACCAACTCTCCATCATTTAGCTGGGGATCACCCGGAACCCCCTCAAGGACCACTGGTGGTCCCCGGACCACTGGTTGAGAACCACTGGTCTAGTCCTGTGTACAACGGGTGTCTGCAGCTTCTGAACAAGTCTTAACGTGTCTTAGATCAAGGGTTCCCTGCGAGGCGTTGTGCGATAGCAGATCGGCTATTTTCCACAATGTGTGCCTCTTTCTTACATAATATTTGACAGTTTGGCCAATTTGGTGTTAAAAAGGTCTTAAAAGTCATTCAGTTGTAACTTTAGAAATATGCAGATACCCTGTATACACTTATACTGTATGTTGGTTTGTTTACTGTTGAGTGAGAAAACAATGTTGCACATTAAGCTAATCATCTGGGGACCCCGCAGCAGTTTGAAAACCATTGTCTTAGATTATCCTCCTATAATTCTACAAACCTCTGTCTGTCTGTCTGTCTGTAGTGCGTGGTGTCATGGAAAGCTGCCCGGTTCTCCTCAGTCACTGGAGCAATTGCTCTGAATTTGCACACAGCCATTGACCATTACCATCTGAACTTAACTGCGAAGCCCGTTTCTCAATTTCATAAAATCTCAGCGTATTATTAGCGTTTATGTGTCAAACAATGGGAGCTAACGTTGCCAGGAAACAAGCAGCAAGGTCTATGAAAATAATAACCTCATGTTTGCAACTACTTTCGCCTGCGCCCTTCACCGGGTATGGTCTAGTGTTTTCTAATTTCCAGACTGCAAACGATTAAGCCCATATTTTATACTTGCGATGGCGTTGTGCGTAAAATAGACGATTTATAAGCTTACAATGCATTGACTCGCATCATAATGCGCAACGTCTGGATGTCTCCCACTGATCGAAATGAGAGTTTTACACATGATTCCATGTGTCTGAAGTCTTCATTCCTTTCACAGAATCAAGGCTATAGCACTGAATCAGCATTAACAGCATTACAAAATATGTACAAACAGTATCTGACATACACAGTTGCTGGTTCACTTGTATTAGCGTTGACGGGCCAGATTTGTTCCTCCCCATTGGGAGACGATTTCATAGACGAGAATGATAGATCCACGGATGAAGTTGATGCCGATGTTAGCTGTCTGTTTTTCATCTAGACATGCTTTATTTAATAACTTGATGGCTGATAACGGCACCAGGAAGCAACAATGTTGTACTTGTTCATTCGATCTCTCTTCAAAGGCAAAAATGGAATCCATCCACAGTGTAAACAAAACAGTCCTTTGAAATGTAATTGAGATGTAAACATGCCGACCCGCAAGCTAATGTTGCCATAACATTATTTTAATCTAACCTCACGCATGCATGCCCCAATGCGATATGTACCATAAAGCAGTGGGTTCTCAAACTTTTTCATGTCAAGGAGCACTGTACCATATTCTGATAATACTCATTGCCATAGAGTGTTTGTTCAGTAACAGGAGTCTCCCTGTCTCTTCAGCTCTTTAATAAACAGAACATTCATTTTCAGCTGACAAACTCTCAGCCAATAGAGAAAGTAGCCATTTATCTAGCTTCATTTTATAGTGTTCCAGTTCCAATTTTGTCTGCTCATTTCTTTGTGTCATCACTTCAAATTTCACTTGCTTCATCTCTATCCTGATTGGATAAAAATAGTATCCTGACCTGAAAATGCATATTCTGTTTAATAAAGAGCTGGAGAGACATGTAGATTCCTGTTACTGAACAAACAAACACTCAATAGCAATGAGTACTGTCAGAATATAGAGCTATTTAACACTTATTCTAACCAAAGAAAATCACTTACCCTACTTTTAATGTTTACACTTCATTAAAGCGTTTAAGTGAATCGATTGCTCCAGTGTTGTCTTTGGGTTCAGTCATTAAGCAGTGAGCCATATTACTAGTGGTTTTAGTAGGCTGTATCTCTCCGTTTACTCCTGTGTACATTATCTCGGATGACGTGACTATACATTACTCTAAGAAAGTTATGCCATAAATAGTTGTTGTGCAACAGAATTTAGTAACTCACTAGTTACAAAATTAACTAGTAGCGACTGGTTACTTCCCGCCCTAAGTCACGCCCTAAGGGCCCAGGGGGTCTCCACATGATTTTTGGGGGGTCCCCAGATGACAGTGAAGTGACAATTTAAGGACTTTTAAGACCTTTTTAATACCTAAAAGAAGTTACAATAAAAACTGGTCAAACATTCGCCAAATTGTCAAAAAATATAAGAATGAGGCAAATATTTTGAAAATAGCAGATCTACAAGCTCACAATGCATCTCAACGCAGTACCTACAGGACCTCTGGGAGCCATTATGTGACTTACAGTCTCGTGTTTTTATTATTGACTTGAATGTGTGCACATTAATTGATAGTTTGGGCACTGCACTGGCATTAGGTGGTGGGTGCAGGTCACCGGAGCTGGTGCGCTATTAATTAGTCATGGCATTCACCTGTTCATAGGAGTGGGGCATTTGGACAGAGAGAGGAGGTGAGCGTGGGAGTGACATTATCTGTTGAAAACACTGTAACATCCACATTAGTTATAATAGTTTGCTGGGGAACTGTTGTAATTTTAACGCGTTGTGGCGTAATAAATGGTGAAACGCAAGGACATTGAAGTGGACCTGAATTCTTGTGCGTGTGCGTGTCATACAGTGCCTTTCTTCCATGTTTAGCTCTGTTGAAGTGCCTAAAATACAGCCGCAATAAGTACCCATTGTGTGTGAATATGTGAGCATGAGTCAGTGTCCCACTCTCTCCCCAACACCCCCTGCAGCAAAGTGTTTTTTTTTTTCTTCTTTTCAGACCATTTGTTTGGTTGATGATTAACCACTTTAACCCTGGCATCCCTATTTTGGGCATGTTTAGGGGAAAATGGTTGAAAATATTTCAAAAGTAGCCCACAATGCAGCGCGAGCTAGTAGATTGGATATTTTCAAAGCGTTTTCTTTTTACAAAAGCGTACAATACAAAATTCTTTATTTTTTTAAATAGGGCTTAACTTAAACCCCTATATAAGTAGTTGACCACATTCCACCAGGGTTCTAGACATTTTTTCCCTTCTACACCAAATCTACAAAGGAAAAAACGACGGCATTGAATGACACCTCTTTTTGATGGGGAACCTCCCCTTGTGGTCTCCTGATAGATGCCAGTTTTGAAAGAAACCAGTGATACACATCCTTTAATGGAGGGCGTCAGGGCATTCCACATTTTGGTGGTAGCAGTAGCAGAATGAGACTTTTCCCATGTTTGTTCTAAATCTGCGTGGGTACCAGACTACCAGATAAGTGGGTTAACACATTCTCCTCGACGTCACACGTATAGCGTCGGCGGCCGCGGCGTGCGACCCAGCTTTTATTTTTGAAACAAGTCTGAAACAAGAGAGTGCAGGCTGAGCTCTCATTCCACTATAAAGCTGCTGCAGTCATTGAACCAAACGAGTCACGTCATGTTGCGTGTGTGTGTGTGTGTGTGTGTGTGTGTGTGTGTGTGTCTGTGTGTGTGTGTGGAGGGAAGGAGGGGGCGGGGGGGGCGCATGTTGTTGCAGTTTGAAACGTTTCTCCACAGTCTGCAGGCTGTGTGAACATTCTGAGGTCCTTCACCTCAACTGAGGGGAGTTTGACCACAGATACTACTGCCTGATGGTGTGTTTTGGGTTGTCTGTACTCGACACACATGCACGCACGGGTTCGTCGTATCGCTAAACCTGTGAGGACGTCAACATTTCATTTTATGAATGGCATTTAGCATTTTTATGGTGCCATTTTTAACCCTGAAGCCTAAAACCGAAAATAGCACATCTACAAGCTCACAACGCGGTTATTTTCGGTGCACAATGTAATAACTCCAGTCCAGCCCCAAAACCCCAAAACCCCAAAACCAAACCTCTAATTCTATATGTTTCATCCTAGCCCTTAACCCAACCAGTGTCTTTTCCTAATTGTAAGCCTATATAACTCTAAAAATCCCTTTTAACCGTGAAAACAACCATGTCTATTTCTCATATCGTTGCTGTCGGGCAGAAACCGCCATATTTAAACCTTTTTGTGTTTTTCCGTAAATTAACGCCCTACTTGATCATACTACAGCGTCACACAGAAGCATCAAAAGTAGCAGATCTACAAGCTCGAAACGTGGCGCGAAACGACACGTTTCGAGCTTGTAGATCTGATACTTTTGATGCTTTTGAATTTGAATCCTGAAACAAAGTAACAGTTTTGCACATAAGAGGTTTCCACCCGACAGAGACCATATTCTACTGTACTGGTGGGTACATTTGGCCCTCACAAGTATATAGTACACACATGCGTATCTCACGCTCGCTAACACTGTACACACGTTCCCTACTCTGACATTGCCGTTCCCCCCTCTCCTCCTCCTCCTCCTCCTCCGCCTCCTCTTCCTCCTCTAAGCCCCCCCCCCCCCCCTCCTCCTTTTATATTTATTTCTTTATTGGTCTCAGTTCTGCCTCCTTCTCTCTCTGGCCTAGAAACGTTGCCATGGAGACAGAAGCAGATTTGAAGCAAGAGACGAGAGATGAATTATACAGTCAGGAGGAGGCTCTGCGTGTGTGTGTGTGTGTGTGCGTGTGTGTGTGTGTGTGTGTGTGTGTGTGTGTGTGTGTGTGTGTGTGTGTGTGTGTGTGTGTGTGTGTGTGTGTGTGTGTGTGTGTGTGTGTGTGTGTGTGTGTGTGTCTGTGTGTGTGCGTGTGCAGGGGGTGTCTGTGTGACTCAGTGTGTATTTGCAGCTTTAAATATTTCATGATTAACTGTAATATTTCATGGTGAATATTTGATGCCCACACACACACACACACACACACACACACACACACACACACACACACACACACACACACACACACACACACACACACACACACACACACACACAGCCCCTTATTCACTGTTTACATTAGTAGACTCCCCGGCGAGCCTCCCTGCGTGTCTGCATGGTGACATCATCGCATTTGCTCAGTGATGATGTCATGCACCTTTGATGCCGTTTTATCACAGCTGCATCGTTAGTGTGCAGTGGTTCTCAAACGTTTTTGTTTTTTCTTCATTTCAAGCACCCCCAGTTTGTGATGCATTATTAGGCCACGGACCCCCTATTTGATAACGATTTCTCTCTCTGAGACTGGGCCCCCAGGGGTCCTTGGGAGTGGTACCAGGGGGTCCCCTGCAAAGTTAATAAAGCGTCCCAATCATTTAACCCCTTTATCCATATTTTATACTTTGGATATTCAAAAATGTCTTTGGGCTATTCAAAAAAAGCAGATCTACAAGCTCATACCACGCTATGAGCTTGTAGATCTGCTATTTTTGAAAAATCGTGAAAATGTGTGCAAATCGTTGAATATACATTTTTTTTTCTCTCTCTCCTTTTCTTAACCACTCTTTTTAAAACTCTGTTGCAACTTCTGGGTGTCCGTGAAACAACATATTTTTAGATGGGGGTCCACGGCCAAATACATACCATTTTTGATAAATTATAGCAAAATATGTTTTTTCAAAAAGGATTTAGTATACGTTTGTAGAACCCCCAGAAGCAAAGATTTGAGTTACTAATGCTCGCTTTAAAATAAATATATATATATTCAAAGACATATATTTCCACGATTTTTCCAAAAAATAGCAGATCTACAAGCTCATCAGCGCGGCACCGATGAGGTTGTAGATCTGCTATTTTTGAATAGCCAAAGAAATCTTAAAATGACACAGATGTGTTCCCGGTCTTAAAGGGTTAAGTGAGGCACTGGAGAGAAAGGGGTGATGGGATTCAGTCCCGTGGGGGATTGGATGTGTTCCTTCTTGAGTGAAATGTCTCATGTCAATGACAACATGGTGGCAGAAGCTCTTTTTTTTCGCTCTCTCCTTTTCTTAACCACTTAAATCCTATGTACTTGTCACGGTTCGAGTCAGGGCAGATTGTAGGGCCAAGTGCAGGAGAGACAGAGGCAGAACTGGTCCGTTTAACGGGTTTATTAACTCAAAAGGTATTAATACAAACAAGGGACTGAACTCACGATGTTACAACACGCAACATGGAATCAGTGGCGGAACAACTGAAAGCCGGGCCGGGAGGCAGAGCACAGTGATCAGGCCCCCCCCGTGCCACCACGCACGCGCGCGCAGCGCACATCCCGCGCGCGAAGCGCGCGGAAAATTTTGTGGGTTTGGGTCGGGTCGGGTCACCTTTTGGGGGGCTTTTTGTCACTTTATTTCGGTTTTAGGGTTTGAAGGCTACCTGTCCTGGCTTGTGTTGACAAGTGACTGATGATGACGTATAGGTCACGGGTGTCAATGCGTCTTTTTTGGCAGATGTTGATGACGATTTTAACCAAAATACATTTGGAGATATAAGATAAGATAATTTTGTATATTTGCATCACTGTGAGTGAAAATAAACCAACAACACGCAACATAACATTTCAATATTATTTTAATGATGATAATAATGCTTTAATTAAATGAGAGGCGGAGAGGCGCCGCGGAGAGGTCGCGGCCCCGGCCCGGTCGCGGCGACCGGGTCGGGGCCCTCCAGGGTCGCGGGCCGGGAGGCGGCCGCCTCCCTTTCCTCCCCGGACGCTCCGCCACTGCATGGAATACAATGAACAAGCAAGCACATAGGGCAAACACAGGGCTTAAATAGACAGGGAACTAATAAGACACAGGTGAACTCAACAGACAATCAACACTGGGATAGGCTGAGGGACTAAGAGGACACAGGAGGAGAACATGACTAATCAACAGGGAGGTGAGACAAGACAGGTAACAGTAACTAGGCACAGCAGGAAACAAGACTACAAAATAAAGGTACAGAACATCAGCCGGGCAACAACAACAGAGTAACAGAATAACAAGACTACATACAGAACAGAACAAAGGCCTAATAAGTCCAAGACCTTATAAGGGCAGGAAGGTCTAAATAATAAAGTCAGAGTGTGCGGCCCGAGGAGCGGACCGTGACAGGCTTACAGGACAGGCCTAAAGTGTCCACGACCATATAAGGGCAATGGCGGTCTAAATAATAACATCAAAGTCCACGGCCCGAGGAGCGGACCGTGACAGTACTAGGATAGAGCCCCAGGGCTCTATACTAGGCCCCCTTCTGTTTCCACTGTACACTAAATAATGTCACCAACGCGTCGCCACAATTAGATCTGCTATTTTCACCAAATATTTGTCGTAGAATAGGGGGACTCTAGGGTTCAAGCTACTAGATATATGTGTATATATCTACAGTATAGAAACATGTGCATCTTCAGCCAACTTCTTGATATAACAGGATGAAGAAGAGGAATAGGTATTCACACCAACAAATAGCTCTGGCAGTGGTTCTCAAACATGTCAAGGACCCCCAAAATGATATGTATTTGGCCGTGCACCCCCATCTCAAAATGTTTTATTCCAGGGACCCCCAGAAGCAAAGATTTGAGTTACAAACGTCTGCTTAAGAAAATGTATATTCAAAGATTTGCACACATTTTCAAAAATAGCAGATCTACAAGTTCATAGACCCTGTGCAGCGCTATGAGCTTGTATATCTGCTATTTTTGAATAGCCAAAGTGTAAAATATGGATAAAGGAGTAAAATGACTGTGACGCTTTAATAACTTTCCTGGGGACCCCCTGGTACCCCAAACCCCACCCCCAAGGACCTCTGGGTGAGAACCAATGCTCTAGGGCAGTGGGTATGACATGTTTGGGGGGCGCCATACTTTTTTAATCCATGGCACCCCTTACCTTTCACTCTACCACCTTATATTCATGGCATATTTTACCACTTACCACATTAAGTATAAAAAGTATGATAGGCTCCACTACCTATTTGTATCATAAATTATTATTACTATTGTTATTACTGTATTAAGATGATGATGGTGACCACAACATTCAAATGGAGCTATGCGCACAGTTGAAAGCATAGATTCAGGGGGGTACATAAATGTGCACATTTTTCCTCAGAGATATGTTGCAAGGAAAACTTGAGAGATTCTGTTTCGGTTAGAACTGATAAAAAATTACTTGACACTTAAACTGCTAAAAATAATGTTATTTGCCAATGAAGTGATATTGGCAAATTCCAAATATCAAGTTATTCCTGCAGCACACCTGGACTGGCACAAAGGCGCCTTAGGGTGCCGCGGGCTAGGCAATTACCCATAAATATGTCCCAACCGACATTTAGAACCCATAAACAACTAAATCTAGCTCTTGTAGGTTAATCGAAAAAAATTTGAAGCAAGTTTTTCAACAAGTCGACACGAAAGTCTCACTTGTAGCAGATCTACAAGCTCGCAAGCCGTCGCGATGTGACAGCTTGTAATAGAGCTGCTATATTCACTATTTTTTAAATAATCATTCGTTAATCTTCTAATCAAGGCAAAGGTTTGAAGTAATCGATCAGTACAGGTAGGACAGGAGGAAAGGAACATGAATCGTATTTTTAATGACAGGTTCAACGTGCTGTTGGCTGACAAGCGGACTGATATCTCGGTGCTGCCGTGTTTACAGACATGGATAATTAATACATGGATCAAAGGCTGGCATTTGGTTTAGACGTCATCAATAATTCACAACCTCCAGATCCGATGAATATGTTCACTCCTCACTTGGCCAGTCGGAGCGTCACGTGAGCTTAACGAATAACGAGGCCCTTTTCGGGTCTGGCAACAACGGTGGTTCTCAAAGTGCGGTCCGGGGACTCCCAGAGGTCCTTGTGGTGGCCATGGGGGCCCCCCCAGCTAAAAGACTGTTAACTCTGAGAGTGTGGAGTAAGTAACTGTGTGAGAGTGTGCAGTAACTCTGTCTATTGAGTGAATGACTGGTAACTCTGAGAGTGTGCAAATGGAACCAAATTACGGGTCCATTTGGTTCCATTTGCACACTCTCAGAGTTATGGGGGGGGGGGTCTGTGCCCCTATAATGCATCGTAAACTTGACATGGAAAGGCTTGAGAGTCACTCCAGCACGGCATTCATTCATAGTGAGTTTTCATGTGGTCTTGGTGTTGTGAGCTGCTGACTGCGCAGTAGACTGTGGACTGGAGCAGAACCGGGTCCTGACTCCATATGAGGGGCATCACTGTGAATTAACGTCACACACACACACACACACACACACACACACACACACACACACACACACACACACACACACACACACACCACACACACACACACACACACACACACACACACACACACACACACACACACACACACAGTTGCCATGCACTGCTGTCTCGCTCTTTGTCTCTCTCTCTCTCTCTCTCTCTCTCTCTCTCTCTCTCTCTCTCTCTCTCTCTCTCTCTTTCTCTCATTCACTTTATCTCTCAGTGTGTGTGTGTGTGTGTGTGTGTGTGTGTGTGTGTGTGTGTGTGTGTGTGTGTGTGTGTGTGTGTGTGTGTGTGAAGCCATAAGTACACTTAGTTTTGCATCAGCATTACAGTTACACACACACACTTTGTCTCACGCACGCACACACACACACACACACACACACACACACACACACACACACACACACACACACACACACACACACACACACACACACACACACAGAGAGAGAGAACGTATAGCCTATATAAAGAGCTATTGTATCTGGGTCAAGCCATCCACCATTAGCTCTCACTCATGTGACCTTTGAACGTGCTGCCTCCTTTAAGCTGTGAGAGGATGAAGTGGTTGAAACAGCAGGTACTAACACAGAGAGAGAGAGAGAGCGAGAGAGAGAGGAGGAAACAACGGCATTAAGGAGAAGAGAAGGAGTGGAGAACGACAAGACGAGGACTATTTTTCATTTTTTTCAAAAGATTTTCAGAACATGTTTTTTAAAAGTCCATATGTTTGCAAAAAAAAAATCACAAATAGTGAAAATAGCCAATCTACAAGTTCACAATGTGTCGTGCTGCTGATGCTTGGTACCAAAGCTTGGTAGTGATAGAAGTGAGAGAGAGAGATTCAGAGAAAGCTGACAATTGGATGGACAGAGGGATAGACAGTAGGATTAAGCAGTATACAGGGATACATTAACACACAATAGAGCATTTTCTCTAATGGCTCCATCCCTTAAGCTTGCAGTTTTATGTCCATAGTAAACGTCAGATTAAATGCATACTTATGCATGAGCATTGAGCACAGACAGAAATTGAACTTGAAGCATAACGGCTGTTTTTACAAGTAAGAAAAGCATACACAAGTTTTACAACGCACACAGTTGTTGAAAAGATCATTCTAAAGTCACCTAACTCACTTCATGACATGATTTCTCTCTCTCCTTTTCTCTCGTTCGCTCGTTCTCTCTCCCTCTCACACAACAAGATGACTGTAGGATAATGGACTGTACATTTACAACATCTCAACCCATTTCTTTCACAACATACAGACGTTTATGGGCTGTGCCTATTCATTTAGGGTAATTGGTTTAAATGCGTTGTTGTTGGCGGCACTGTAAAGCCTGATTTATGCATAGTTGCACATTGTGTCTGGCACCGAAAATAGAGGTTCAAGGTTGTACTTACTATTATTGTTACATCTTGTGTACAGGTACATAAGAGTAAAACTTAAGTTGTTTTGGGTTCCTTCAGACGATGCAGCAGCATAGATAATAACGGAATAATGGTAGAAATCGTAAAAAAAAGATTTAAAGAAAAGAAAGAGAGTGCAAAAAAGAGCAACGAGAGAATAACATAGAGCATAATCAAAAGTACATGTGCATATAATCTTGGTATATTGTATACACCAACAGCATTCTTTTCCCAGTAGCTGCCACCTAACTTTGTGCACACAACTTCACAGTATATTCTATATACAGCAGATTTTAGGTAGATGCAGTTCAAGCATAATAGTGGGGGGGGGGGTGTCTTATCAGATCGTTCGTAGCCGATAGACGAAAATAGCTGATTTACAAGCTTGCGACGTGACGCAGCACGATGCATTGTGCACGTCTATACATCAGCTATTTTCAGTGCCAGACAATTGTGCTGTGCTCGTTCTCCCTCTCTGTCTCGGTCTCTGTCTTCCTCTGTCTCTGCCTCTGTCTCTCTCTGTCTCTCTCTCAGTCTGTGTTTGCCTTTCTGTCTCTCATTCACTCTATCTGAGTGTGTGTGTGTGTGTGTGTGTGTGTGTGTGTGTGTGTGTGTGTGTGTGTGTGTGTGTGTGTGTGTGTGTGTGTGTGTGTCACAAATTGGTGGAGTTGTGCAGCCAACGGGTTTGTGCGATAACATTTTTAAATGTAATTAAAGACAGCACAAGAACAAAATATCATCTGGCACATGGTACATACATGTAATCAGTAAACAAGTAATATAATATCACAGAACAGAACATCTAGTCACAGCCAGACCCCATCATCATCACTGTGTCCTGCAAAAAAGCGATCCAATGCCCATTAATAAACCCCATATGGGTAACCGGAGTCCCTCAGGGCACAATACTAGTGTCTTTTCTGTTATTGTGGGGGAAGCTGTTATTGACGCGCTGCGTCGCATTGTGATCTTGTCGATCTGCTATTTTCAGCGAAAGCTTTCCCCACAATATCAATGCTGGGGTTTAAGTGGTTAAACTTTTCCCCTGTCATTATTATTCAGTCTTGCTAACATCCGTTTGTACAACACTATTTCTACCATATCGTTGCTGTCGGGCAGAAAACCCCTATCTCCATACTCTAACTTTGTGTGTTTTTCGTAAGTTAACGCCCTACTTGATCATACTACAGGGTCACATAAAAGCATCAAAAGTAGCAGATCCACAAGCTCGAAACGTGGTGACGTGTTTTGAGCTCGTAGATCGGCTACTTTTGATACTTTTAGACAGTTTCCACCTGATATCTTCAATCCATTTTTTGGGATCCGGAGAGGATGTGCTCTTCCGTAATCTCAGAATAGTTTGTGCAGCCGTGACCACCACCACCACCCCTACCTTTAATGACTGCAAAATCATATTTTGACACACCAGATATTAGTGTTTGATCCCCGCCCCCAAAAGACCATCAGAAATACATTGAAGGAGTAGTGTGATTTGATCATCTCTAGTTGACGTGAAGCAGGGAGCGGTTTGGAGGCAGAAAGGTTGCGCGGGCCGCGGACCTTAGATGTCACACCTCTGTCCCACCCTGCCTTTCTTTTATACACACTTTGATTCTGCTCTGTGACTTCCTCCACCGTCAGCTCAGCGGTGACAAAACCGTGACCCCCATTCAGTGTCCGTACCTTTTATACAGGAACCATGGTTTGAACAGGCTGTGTAAAAGGGGCTACACACACACACACACACACACACACACACACACACACACACACACACACACACACACACACACACACGCACATGTGCGCGCACACACACACACACACACAAGCACACACGCACGCACGCACGCACGCACGCACGCACGCACGCACGCACGCACGCACACACGCACACACACTCGTACTTGCTAAGAGCCAGCACTTGAACAGCTTACTCAAGCTAATGGGCCAGAATGAATTGTGCTGTAATGACGTCTATAAATTTGCCTTGTAATACAAGGCATTCAAAGCTGTTAGCAGTACACACACACACACACACACACACACACACACACACACACACACACACACACACACACACACACACACACACACACACACACACACACACACACACAAAGACGCCGTCAGTATAAAGATGACACAGGCAGCCGTGCACACACTCACAACACAAATGCACGCACACACAACCCACATAAGTATGGCCCAAATGCATGCCCACACACACACACACACGCACACACATAAATGAGGGAGGAGGGTCAGGGGGGGATACAAGAATGGGGGACATGATGAGTGTGAGAAAATGGGGATGGGGGGGGGGTAAACAGCCTGTCGAGTTAGTTGTTGGGGGTGTTATGGTGTGAATGTGGGTCCAGAGTTAGGTGAAAGGGTGCGGGGCCAGGGACCTCAAATATCCTCAACGTGTGTGTGTGTGTGTGTGTGTGTGTGTGTGTGTGTGTGTGTGTGTGTGTGTGTGTGTGTGTGTGTGTGTGTGTGTGTGTGTGTGTGTGCGTGTGTGCGCGCACACACGCATGTGCAGAGCTGCAGAAGGATAAAATTATGTGCGGTCTGTCGACCCAATTATCGTTCGGTCAGTGTGCATGTGTGTGCGCACGCGCTCGCGTTTGTGTGTGTGTGCATGTGTGTGAATCATTCCTGGTAGTTCTGTGTTTGCTGGAGGCCCAGGGGGTAACACCATAACAAAGGACTGGAAGAAGTCACCACTCTGCCTCCTGCTGGTTAGCAAGGGAACTGCACTCAGCAAGTCGGGGTACCAATGCTGCAGTTTTGTTTTGCTCAGTGTGCGTGTGTGCACTGTGCACACGTCCGTGTGTGCGTGACCAACCATAATAAATCCTAAATGTTGGTGAATGTATTCTATCTCATCCCTGTTCAGTTCATAAAGCCAATGAGGTAACTCTGCTTCCTGTTTCCTGTCTCTTCCAGCGCTGGTATCGCTGTAGGTTTCTACGGCAACGGAGAGTCAAGTGACGGAGCCAATCGGCTGGCGTATTCCCTCCGTCACGCCAACCGCACCGTGGCCGGAGTGGAGAAACTGGTGAGTCACATGCAATAAACCGAACAAATACACTCTGCACACTGACTGGACCAGGGCTGCAATGAGACATTATGCCATATATCGATTACGTGTTCGATTAGTCAAATACTCAAGAAGCAGATTCTTTTTTATAATAATAAAACATAAATTCTCTATCAACATACATAGATAGATACCTCTATTGATCGCGGGGGGAATTCAGGCACCAGGGACAGCACAGCAGTAAAAGTTACAGATACAGGGCAAAGAAGTGCAATAGGTACAGAAGAATATAACTTCACCATAAAGACACCTTCAAACAAATATGTATAAAGTATACAAACGTATACACCCTGTACAATCATCCTGCCTGGTGCAGAACGTGAACAGCAAGGTAATCCTATAGTTATGGTAACAACAGACTGGATGTTAGAATAGTCACACAACATCACAATAGGCTCTATGCACAGCAGCCATATTGGAAAGAAATTGGGCCTCTTCTTACTTCCTTCACAGGTGTTACCAATGATGCTAATGAAGGCTCTGTTCCATTCTGGGCAGGGTGCTGATATTGTGCATGTTGGCTCACTAGAAACACCATTTAGGTTCCATTTGTACACTCAGAGTTATGGGGGCCTTTTAAAATTAGACAACCACTATGCCACACTAAATGGAACAGAGCCTTAATTAGTATTATTGGTGACATCTGTGAAGGAGGTAAGGAAGGGGCCCAATTCATTCCCAATATGGCTGCTGTGCATAGAGCCTATTGTGGCGTACAATCACGATGTGACACGTTTCACTCTGTCAGTCACTCTGTCAGCACCGCATGACCCTAGACTGTGGACAAGAGATTCTGAACCACACATTTCTCACACTGTGGAAAATAACTTGTAACTAAAGACGGGAAAAACCATGCAGTGAACGTTAGTGTGTCTGTGAGTGTTTTTGTGTGCACGTGTGTGTGTGTGTTTATGTATGTGTATGTTTATCTGAGTGTCTTTGTGTGCACGTGTGTGTGTGTGTGTGTGTGTGTGTGTGTGTGTGTGTGTGTGTGTGTGTGTGTGTGTACATGTGTTTATGTGTGTTTATGTTGATCTCCGAGTGTGTTCATGGGTGTGCAGGGCCCAGCCGTTGCACACGTGTTCTTACACAGTAACAGTTAGGTTCTTATCAGTGTGTGTTTTTGCAGAGCGCTGATAGCAGTGTGTGTGCGTGTGTGTGTTTGTGTGTGTGTGTGCGTGCGTGTGTCTGTTGCGGTGCAGGTGTCAGACAGCGCCCTGGCCTTGAACCAGACGGTGGAGGAGGGCCTGGTGCAGCTGGAGACGGTGTACCAGGAGCAGACGGACTACGTGTCCATCGTCCAGAAGCTGCAGGGACAGCTGGACGAGCTGGTCAGGCTGATGGTGGACGTCCCCTTCTGGTCCAACACCGACATCTCCCTGGAGGACCTGGCGCGCAAGACGGAGACCTTCGACTGGTACCGGTACGTAAATCTACTCATCGCGTCTGAAACGTATTTTCATTGTACGATTTGGCCTTAAAGCAATAAAATGTCCTGGTCTTCAACACAAGGGAGAGGAAAGGCAGGGGGGGTCTAACAAATAAGCATGTCAAAGAGAACATAAAAAGATTGAGATATCTACATATCTCTGCTGTCGGGCAGAAACCAGCTAACTCCAAAATGTTCATTTTTCAAAAAAAAAAAAAAAAAAAGTGGAGTTAGGAGGTTTTGTTCATCATTGATAAGAACAGCTGAATGGACCTCCATGCTCACAATGAGGTTGGAGGTCAAAAGGGGGTGGAGCCTGGAGTCAGCAAAACCAGCTAACTCCACCCCCCTTTGCTGGAGTTAGCTGATTTAGCAGAAAGTTGTGGTTCAATATTTGTTTTACCAACACACAGACAAAAAGGGTGTTCAATAGCATTGATTTATGGGAAAAAAAATGCAAAAGCGTCAAAAAATTGAGTTAGGTGGTTTCTGCCCGACAGCAACGATATTCAGTATATGCATAGCATAAGACCAGCAGATACAGTATGTACATAAGATTAAGCATAAGGTGTGAAAGTGGTAAAACATTGGTAGGTCCACATAGCGGCAGGTATGTGCATGGTTAGACATAAGGTGCATCAACAAAAAAAAACACATGTAGGGCACAGTCCACACAGAGGAACATCCACATGAGAGGCGGGGGAAAACTGTCCAAGTTTGAAGTCGGACGGTTCTCGAGATAATTATGAGAAACACAGACACTGAGAGACACACAGACACTGAGAGACACACAGACAGAGACTTTGTGCATTAATAGATAGATTTCTGGACAACTGCTGATCCGGCCAACTTCCCCACGCAACCGTACACACGCCAAGATTGAAGTCCATCGCTTGGGTGGAGGAGACACACACACACACACACACACACACACACACACACACACACACACACACACACACACACACACACACACACACACACACACACACACACACACACACACACACACACACACACACACACACACACACACCCACACCCACACACACACACACACACGATCCTGTGCATTTATAGATAGATACTCTTTTTATTGAAACGGTCTTATAAACACAATCTAAAACATGATTAAGAAGATGCATTAGATGTGTTTTACTGTATGTTGCTGTGTATTTCCAGGTGGCTGGGGTACCTGGGTCTGCTGCTATTCGACGTTCTCATCTGTCTTCTGGTGCTCTTTGGCCTTATACGCAACTCTAGAGGAACTCTGATTGGGTAGGTAATCTTACGGCATTCTGGCGCAGGTCATTTTGCATCGTACCGCCATAGCTGTTATGATCGGGTAGATCATTTTGTGTCATACCTCTGTAGCTGTTCAGAGAAACAACAAACAAACAAATTGGATATTTAGTGGCTGATACCAATATAACATAGGTATCATACATGCATACATGGTTTTATTTTTAAGCTTTATCTGTACCTACAGTGAATGTTGGCCTGTGTGTCAGTTTTTTACTGAACGGTCAGTATGTTACTGATGTGTGATTTGGGAATCAACCGGAGCTTTGGGCAAACCACCCCCCGGAGGTGGTATAGTAATAGAATTATGCATTATTTTAACACATTGATTGCCAAGGTTTTAAACATAGTTTTCTATCCCCGTGCCGACGTACAATTACCTAATTTCGATGATATTTGAAACGCCGTGGAGCCGACATTGTGTAAAAAAACGTTGTGTAAGAAAACGTTCCTGTGACTAGGCAGAAGGATCTGTGTATCCATGGGAACGACAAGTTTCCAACCGCGAAAAGCGTGGTCCGCTGAAAACGGGTGGTTTTCAATGGAAAAAAAAGAAACTGAGTTACAGACGTTTTTCTGAAAATCCCATCATTGGGGTGGGTGGAAGTGACGTTTTTTGGAATGACGTCACGTCCACATTTTTCTTCTCTGAGAGACGATCGATCATTCCAAAGCTGTGTAAGGTCGCCCCTTGTGGAATTTTCCCCAAAAAATGTAAGAACGCATTAATTCGATCTAGGCAATCAAGTGATGGATTTGAAAGAGCGCATTAATTCGATCTTGGCAATCAATGTGTTCAGAATTAGAGCGTGGACCTGGCTGTTTGTCATGCCACGCAGTCAGGACACTTAAAAAAACAACAACTACTTCTTGTGCATTTCTGCAGTAGGATACGGGGGTTAACGGAGCTGTTCTGAAGCCTAAAATGTCTTCGTTCCACTCCACACATATCGCGAAATATCAATTTATAGTATTAGATTATGAAATAATGCATGCCCTATTTTCCCGTACAGTTTGCGGTATGTACCGTTCCCAGTCACGTGAGATATGCTCCTGCAGCCGTAATGATCTCTTCACTGCACTCCAAACATATCTTAAATATCAACTCAACTCGCTCATTCTTCTTTTTTTAAACGGTGGTGGTGCGCTCTCTCTCTCAATGTTAAAGCAAGCTCGCTTTATCCAACAGAGAGCTCCGGGGGCGTGGTTTGCCCAAAGCTATGGTTGGTTCCAAAATCACGCGTTACTGATGGGTCAGCATGTTACTGATCAGTGTGTTACGGGTTGGTCAGTGTGTTATTGATGAGATCCTTCTCTCTGACAGAGTTTGTCAGTGTGTTATTAATGGGTCAGTACTGTATGTTACTGAACGGTCAGTGTGTTATTAAATGGGTCAGTGTGTTACTAATGGGTCAGTGTGGTACTGAACGGTCAGTGTGTTACTGAACGGTCAGTGTGTTACTGAACGGTCAGTGTGTTATTAACAGGACTCTTCTCTCTCTCACAGAGTGTGTCTTCTCGGGGTCCTGACTCTGGTGATCAGCTGGGGGTCTCTGGGTATGGAACTGGCTGTGGCTGCGGTGAGTGAGTAACCATGGCAACATGGCTGAGCTCTCTACAGCACAATGACGTAATCTTCTCTGCTTCAGAGTGTGTGTGTGTGTGTGTGTGTGTGTGTGTGTGTGTGTGTGTGGGGATAACTGTAGTTTAATGGTCTGGTTTCATCCTCACAGACGGCCAGCGATTTCTGCGTTTCCCCGGATACCTACATCACCCGGGTAACGGAGGAGAATGCTGTCATTAACCAAGGTATACCGACAGAGGGACTATTATGGGCTGTCCTTTCAGACGGTGTTTAGAAAGATGGAAACAGGAAACATGTGCATTTTTGATTGATTTGATTGATTGAGCACTTTATTGAAAAGTAGTTAAAAAGCATAAAAGCACAAAATTTTGTTTCCATTGTGGCCCTTTTTGGTGAAGGGAGGCAGGGAGCAAGAACACAATGACAAAACAAAAGACAAAAAACAGTTTTTTTTTTTTAGGTATTTTCACATTAAAGGGGAATTTTTCCCCACGGTTTTCTTACCTTGTCTATGATGCTATGATATCCTAGGATGAATGGTACTGTAGAAAAAAAATCATAACCCCATCACCGCCACAGCTAAAAACGTGTATCTATGGTCGCTAGACGAGATTTCAAAATGAGATTTCCGGTGGGGCACATTCAAGACAATCACGTTGCATAGTGTTCTGTCACCATGAACGTCAGATCTCGCCCCAAAAAAACAACCAAAAATCTATTAAAATACGCGATTTAGCGTAAGGACCACAGCCGCGTTTTTAGCTGTGGCGGTCTGGCGGATGCAGTTATGATTTTTTTCTACTGTACCACTCATCTTAGGATATCATAACATCATGCAAAATTCCCCTTTAAAGAGAAACAAGAAACATGCGGGGGTCCGTGGCTAAATACCTCTCACAAATACACAATTGACATCCTTGGTCCTTGACATTAAAACGTTTGAGAAACGCTGAAGTGGAGGAGTCATGGATTGTTTTATCGCAGAGTGCAGACACAAGGATCCTCGTAAGCAGACAGTACAGATACGAACATAAACGCTGTAGGATCTACTCCAGTTTTCCCCCGAGTTTATACTGTGACCGTCAAACGTTGAGTCTGACACACTGCTGCTATTCTAGGAAATGTGTTTCTGTGTGCACGTGCATGCATGTGTGCAACGCGTGTGTGTGTGTCTCTCTCTCTCTGTATGTGTGAGTGCATGTACACACACATGTGTGTTCAGTGTCGTTCCAGGGGGATTATGTCTGACTGACACTCTGCTATCTATAAAACCTCTCCTTGTCTCTCTGCTGACTGCATGCATCAGCAAACCTCTTCTCCCCTCAAGCTCCTTCTCCTGCCTGTGTGTGTGTGTGTGTGTGTGTGTGTGTGTGTGTGTGTGTGTGTGTGTGTGTGTGTGTGTGCGTGTGTGTGTGCGCGCGCGCACGGTGCGTGTGTGTCCCAAATTCAGGGCGAAGCTTCACAAGCTTTTGTTTCTTTTATTTAGATCATTATCTGATTTGTTCTCTCTCTCTCTCTCTCTCTCTCTCTCTCTCTCTCTCTCTCTCTCTCTCTCTCTCTCTCTCCCTCTCTGTCTCTCTATGTCTCTCTCTTTTCTTTTATCTCCCCTTCTAATGAGTTATGTCCTTCATTCTGTTGTTTATCAGATGTTTCCGCTCTGTCTGTCTTCCGTACGGCTCAGATGTTGCCTTTGTTACACACACGTGCGCACTAGCGCGCGCGCGCACACACACACACACACACGGTCATGTGCTTAGTAATACCAAATTGCCAACTGTCCACAGAGACTGGCAGTCAATCAGTCATATTACCACAAAACACAATTATATATCCTGTATACTTATGTTTCTTTTCTCCTTCTATCCCCAGATATCTTGCAGTATTACCTGAGATGCAACACTGGTCAAGTGAATCCCTTCCAGCAGGTATTTTATATTGTCACTGTCCTTGTTAGAGTTCATTACAGCATGTAGGATCAAAGAGTAGTAGCACACATCCCACCTCTTGAATACAGGCGCTGGCCCCGAAGCGAGCTCGGATCAAAGTGTAGAAAATAGAGCCGCACGCTGTTGCTCCCTTTGGAAATATATTTTTTAAATTTTTATTTCAGTTACAAAGACTGACGTTTCGATCCCATGCTCTTCTTTAGTCTGAAGAATTTTCAGTAATTACAGTAGCCAACGGGACTCCATAAAGACCAGGTGTTTCACCCGGGGGTGGGGGGGGGGGGGGGGGGGGGGGGTGGTACCTTGTCAAGCTGAGCTAAGCTAACAAAACCAGAACCTAAAAAGTTGTTTATTTATTTCCCTTGACCCAAGGTTAAACCTACAGAAGACCGCATGCCTAGTTCTAACTTCAAACTGATATTTATATATGTATATATATATATATATATATATATATATATATATATACATATATATATGTTTTAATATAAATTGCCAAAGATAACACATCGTCAGAATTGAAAAGAAAAATAATGTTACGTCTACTTTTTTGGGGGACATATACTCATACTGATTTCATGGGGTCTTTAAGCAAAGCTTTGAGAGGTCCGATATATTCTGCTCTGCTTGTGCAGCATTTACCAAACCTGCCAACCGACATCACTTCAAGTTCAAGTCCTTTAATGTTACATAATGTAACAGCGACTGACCTCTCCTCAAACAGTGTCCATTTTTCTTTTCCTTTTCTTTTCTCTGTGCAGTCAGCATACTTGTCCGCACATTATGTACTGTACGGCCACTGTAGCTGGTGATGACATTTACATAATGCGTTGGTTTCAAGCCCACCCATAACTCTGAGAGCGTACAAATGGAACCAAATTCATTTGATTCCATTTTACACTCTCAGAGTTACAGACCTATAAGGGTCCATTTGGAACCCCCTCAAGGAACCTTAGGGTCCCTGGACCTCACTTTGAGAACCACGGACATAATGCATTGCTTTTTAAAATGACTTTAATTTCCCCCTTTTAATGTGATTCAGTTAATTAGTCAAGCATTTGGATAATGTGCGTGTGTGTGTGTGTGTGTGCGGGTGCGTGCGTGTGTGTGTTACAGAGGCTGTCAGGGAGCCATAAATCTTTGGTGGAGATGCAGGATGATGTGGCAGAACTACTGAGATCAGCGACACGTGATTATCCCAGCACCAAGGTGTGGGTGGGAGGGTGTGGGTCTGTCTGTGTGTGTGTGTGTGTGTGGGGGGGGGGGGGGGGGTTGGGGTGCGCTATGTGTGCGTCAAAGTGCAGAATTATTTTATTTTTGGGAAGGATTAGTGCTACTGTTGTGATAATTGGCATGTGTGAACACAGGTTTTTTCTTCTGTATTTGTGTGCGCGTGTGTGTGTGTGTGTGTGTGTGTGTGTGTGTGTGTGTGTGTGTGTGTGTGTGTGTGTGTGTGTGTGTGTGTGTGTGTGTGTGTGCTTGTGTTCGTGCGTGTGCGTGTGTGTGTGTAGGGGAGTCTAGAACAGATCCAGACAGTGTTGAACTCCACTGAGGTCGGTCTGCACCAACTCACTGCTCTAGTGGACTGTCGCAGCCTACACATGGTGAGTCACTGTGATTGTGTGTGTGCGTGCGTGCGTGCGTGCGTGCGTGCGCGCGCGCGAGTGAGTGAGCATATGTGTCGTGACTTGTAGAATAATGAGTGAAACATGGTTCTCATGCCCCACACAGAACTGATACATTATATTGATAAATTATATTGATATTGATCAAGTATGCTATCTCAAAATGAATTAACGTTCCCCGCAAAAACTGTTAACCCCATTGATTACAAACAATTAGTAAATAGGTTACACATTTTTAAGTGATTAATATGTGGCTGCATAAGCTTAGATGCCAGTCAGATTATACAATGCGTACATGAGTTGAGATGTGACGTGGGATTTGAACATTGCCTTTGCTCGATTGATAAATGGCAAGCTTTTGCAGGGAATTGGCCGTCCGTAACCCCAGTTTTCTGTCGTACGTTAGTTTCGTAAATGAGTGTGACCGCCTTTGCAGCTGACAACTTGTCCCTAACCCTAACTTCTGTTATTTCTCCTCTCCTCTCACTGTCCCTGCTGCGCGCGTGTGTGTGTGTGTGTGTGTGTGTGTGTGTGTGTGTGTGTGTGTGTGTGTGTGTGTGTGTGTGTGTGTTCAGGACTATGTCCAGGCATTGACAGGGCTGTGTTATGACGGGGTGGAGGGCCTCATCTACCTGGTCCTTTTCTCCTTCGTCACAGCTCTCATGTTCTCCTCAATCGTCTGCAGTGTGCCTCATACCTGGCCCAACAAGAGGTAACACACACACACGCACACGCACACACACACACACACACACACACACACACACACACACACACACACACACACACACACACACACACACACACACACACACTACAACAACAGATACAGTACGTGCACGTGTAGAATCCTGATATTACACTCCTGCACCCATCTCTTTCGGTGAGTCTAACAGCTCAAGCCTGACTTATGCTTATTCATATGAGGGAGACGCGTGTGGAAATGAGACAACCTATAAGCTCACAACGTGGTGTGAGCTTGTAGATTGGCTATTTGGCGCACAACACCATCATACGACCAGTCTAAATCGGGTCTAACTCCTCCACTGTCTTAACTGACACTCACCTGATTCACCTGCGGACCAAACCATTCAACGTTCATGCATGTACTTGTTTCTTTCTCTGTGCATCCGTCCGTCCGTCCGTCTGCCTGTCAATCCATTCTTCACATCTGCCTTCTCAGCACGACCATTTTATCGTTTGTGTTTTGCTCTGCTTGTCTCTTGTCTAAGTTGTTCACTTGTCGACTTCACCAAAGCTTTTCAGTTCTCTGTCCCCTGAGCCTCCCCCCCCGCCCCCATGTTTTCTGTGACCCCACAACCTCCTTCTGTTCCTCCCCTCCCCCCTCCCCCCAGTTTGTCCTGATTTGGAAATACCCCGGGCATCTTAGCGATAGATCATGTGTATCGATAAAGCTAATTGGCCCGGATGGTTAGCCGTGCATCGACAAACAGCTTATTGTCTGTGTTTTATCTCATGTTCCACTAGCCTCCATGGTTTAACTGGCTTGTGATGAATCGGTGAATAGAATTGCCGGCGTAAAAAATAGATTATAAACAATCTGGTAACGGTGGTCACACTAATTAATGGATTTCAGTGATGGAACACAGTCTCTCTGTGTGTTTGTGTGTACGTGCGTGCGTGCGTGCGTGCTTGTGTATGACACCAGTAGCATCCCAGGCTTCCAACGTTAAACTAGAATTGAGCATTTTGAAGGCAACGAATGTTGGCGTTGCTGCTTATTTGGCTAACTGTGTTGCTCTGAATGGGATCGATCAAGACCAAACTGGCAAAATAGCCCCCCCTGGTGGCCCCCAGGAGGGGGAATTACTTATTGTCTGGGTGTTCCTTCTTTGCAGGCCCCCATTTTAATATTCTTTATACAACTCATTTCCTCTTTCCTTTCCTTCAAGTCATTACAGGCCTGACGTGACAATGTAGCTCACATACAGCTGAGTCCACTAAGGACTACAGAGTTACATTTGTTACTTAATTAGTCAATTGGACAATATTGTGCATAATTACCAGATGAGCGTTACTCTAGAAAAACCTCTGTGTTCTCTAGACAGAGACACGTCTTCCAAATCAGCACACATCTTATCTGATGCCTCATTCTTTTTCGTTGCTGGCCGTTTTACATTCCCGACCATTTTTATGTCTGAAAATGGTTTGCCCAACCCTGCCATTTTATCTATTCTTTTTCCTGACATTTTTTTGCTTTAGTTTCTAATGGAGCACTCAGAGATGCATGACTCAGAACGTTTGAAATGGATTGTTGCAATCGGGGACAGCTTCAAGTATGAAAATGATTAAAAAAGAACAATGAAGGATTTGACCGCATGTTCCTTCTTATCAAATGGGAATAGAGCACAGTGTAACGATTTATGTAATCAATCACACATCTAATAACACAGCTTCATAGGTCTTGTTTGCTGGGGAAACTATGATCTTTGTAGCAATCTAAGAAACCTTCCTTTACAGTTGTGTAGTGAATTGCGCAGACATTTCCTTTTCTATTCAGCAGCATTTTGGGGGCCGGGAGGCATGAAATGAAACGACCTTGCAGTGTGTGGGGCTTTCTACTTCGTCGCACGAGCCTTTCCCCTCGACAAAAAAAAATGACGTATTGTCAGCTGAAAAACTGGAAAACTGCTGCTTCTACTTCTTTCTCTTTCTGTCTATAGCGACATTTGTTGAAAGGGTCGGGTGACGAAGTACAGTACGGCACCTCTCCCTCCTCTCCTCCTTAACATCCTTTTCAACCACTTGTTTACACTGTTGTTTCTCTCGGATATACCCCCCCCCTCCCCCTATCCCCCTGTCCTCATCCCCCCTCCCCCCCACGCCCCCTTCTGTACCTTAACCCCGGCCCCCTGACCAATCCAAGGACGGATGAGGAAGACGGAGAGGACGAGTCGGGCGCCTCGCGGGGCGGCGGCGGCGGCGGTGGCGTGCACGATAACCTGTACCGCGTTCACATGCCCAGTCTCTACAGCTGTGGGTCCAGCTACGGTAGCGAAGCTAGCCTGCCCGCTACCGCCCACACTGTCAGCAATGCCCCCGTCACTGAGTACATGTGAGTTTAGCACCCACCGCGCTAGCTGGCCGCTAGCAGGGATCCACACACTGCCTGCTCGCTATATGACCTATAGACTGTCAGCCATGCTGAGCTACAGCACACTGCCTGCTATGTACGTAGGTTAGTGTAGTTAGCTGCCTGCTATGTTAGCATGTCCTTTGAGACACATGGTTAGCAATATTGTCCCTTTTGGCACTTTTCCACTGTGTAGTACCGGCTCAATTCAACGACTTACTCTACGACTCTGCTTTTTAAGTTTAGTACATAGTCGTTTTTTTTGGTATCACCTCCGTTGTTGAGGTCCCAAGTGAGCTCAGGCGACACCAAAAGGTGACATGAAATGTCTTTGACGCCTGTATTCCCCCCGTCAGATCTCGAAAAGACTGCAGACTACTGATTGTAACTAGCGTGATTTCATCATTATGTCTATGTCCATGTCTATGGTCATCCCCATATTGCATGGAATGGAAGGTGGATAGGTTTGTATAGGGGAAATAGAATATCATAATGGTGAACTCAGTCAGAATTAGCGCAGCATTATCTGTAACTTCAGCTCTCCTTATTAGTGGATTAGGTTTCGCTTTGATGACATTGAGGACGTCCTATCTGTAGTGGAAAACAAAGTAAAGCGAGTAGTAGAGTTGAGTTGTGCCGGTATCATGCAGTGGGAAAGCAACATTAGTCCAGTTAGCACCCTTCATTAGTTTTCTCCTTGGCCGTTAGACAAACTGCCTGTCAGCACAAAACCCACTTACAGAGCAAATGAGTTGGGCACTCAATAAATGAAAGATTTCACACTGCTTGCCTTGACAATTTGCGACAAGAATACAGGAATTGCCTGCCCTGATTTCAAGCACACAGAATTTGAGTTAGTGAGCATTGTGCAACACTGTTTATCTTAATGCCGCCACTGCCTGCTACAATGTGATCTAGCACAATCAATATGTTGCCAGGATAAATTTACGTTTAGGTAACATCACTTGTATGCTGAAAAAAACTATATTGCCGGAAACAATTTTTGAAATATATCCTCAAACTATCATTGATATCAAGTTTAAAAAAAATATGCATGACATGGTTGCGTCATTTTTTTTATCCATGCGTTTATATAATGGTATCAACGACCTGTTTCAGTCATGTACTATCACAATGTTTCTACTCAACCAGCGTCCCAGGCTTTGCTAATTGCAAAGTTTAATGGTCACTGTGCTAGTTACGATGTTACATACTTCTGCGATCTCCATAATATGAAGGCGGTTCCAAAAACCCAAACATCGATATTGGACAATGCAAATAAAGGCCTTAATGTTAAGCATTACAGTTGATTCGTTGTGACCACAGGTCACATTCTGACCAATGCTCTGAGCGGCCGCTGTAGGGTGGCCACATGCAGTAACCTCTTATTCTATAATGCAGGAGCCAGAATGCAAACTTTCAGAACCCTCGGTGTGAGAACACCCCCCTGATTGGCAGGGAGTCCCCTCCACCCTCTGTAAGTGCACACTTTCTAGTACACACTCTCCCCTTTGGCGATGTTCCAATACCCACACTACAGCTTGCTAACGAATTTAAGACCTGGAAACCTCATAAAGTGCGTTTTTTTACAGCGGCGCCAGTCACAAAGGAGGCATGGCCGCGTTCGTGCACTCGTCTATTTACGATGTTTGTATCGTGCTAGTAGTGTGGATATTGGAAAGTAGCACCCTATCCCCTACACCACTGCAAGTATCCACTCTGCTCATCCTAGAACGGAACTCCTTTTGAAGGTCATTTTGGCAGCCTGGGATAACAGGGGTGTTTAAAAGCAGACTGCACAAAAAGAGAGCCTCGACCATGACAGTTTTTCATGCCTATTTGAATTGTTGAGCCGGTCTAATACGTGTTCATTCCCCTCCATATTTGCATATTATCTATTTCTGATGTAAAACAATCCTGGTTGGTTTTGCTGCGCGTTACGTCAGCACGGTACGAGAAGGAGTTGTCGTCCCCAGTAGATGGGATTTGTAGTTTTTGTAGATTTGACTACTTTCCAAGTGTTATTGGAAAGACACACCTGGTTCGGCCGTCTTATTGATGTCTGAAGTGCGCACACACAGTCACAGTCACGCTCGCGCGCGCACACAAACACACACACAAACACACACACACACACACACACACACACACACACACACACACACACACACACACACACACACACACACACACACACACACACACACACACACACACACACTGTCCAGCAGTATTTGTAGCGCTTGACAGAGTGCAGCCAGAGTGATTCACGTTTCAACTCGGCCAAGCCTGAGTCCAGTGGCAGGTGTTTGATGCAGCATCTCGGTAAACGTCCCTCTGGTCCCTGCAGCACTAGTGAGTCGATATGAAACGTAGCCAGCTACTGTGTGTGTCCTCACTCCATGTCGCCCTGATGGAGCCCTGCGGTCCAGGCAGGGTTGAGTTCCCGAGAATCGCACGTACTTAACCCCGGGCCCCGGGACCCTTCAGACGAAAACCACTGTCTATAACCCCTCCCACCCCTCACCGCCATAGTGTGTCTCTGTGTATCTTCAGCTCCAGGTGCATGATGTGTCCCCAGGTGTATCTGTACCGATCCGCCCCCCCTCCCTCTCTCCCCATCACCACCGTCACTGTCATGACTGGACCACCATCCAACGTTCTTCTTAACAAAGAGCACCTCTCCTGCTAACCTGCAGCAAACCCTACAAAATGGGACACCTTTCAGGCTGTGCAGTGGCCCGGGGTGTGCTTTCACCAGCCTCTCCGCCACTCGTCCCAAGTTTCTTCCATCTGTAGCTCCTCTACTAGAGAGCACTAACTCATACCAGGCTAACCTTCTACATCAGAACTAGAGCACTAACTGCAAACCACGGTCCAGGCCTCCTAATTTAAAATAACCACTTAATTAATTCATATATTAATTCATATATATATATATATATATATATATATATATATATATATATATATATATATATATATATATATATATATATATATATATATATACACATGTATATGATTCAAATTAATACAATTTACAATGACCACCGCTAATCTGCTGTCATATACTGAGTGTTTGTAACCAACCCCTTGGCTGTCCAAATGACTAGTGAGAGCATTTCAACTGTGTGTGTGTGTGTGTGTGTGTGTGTGTGTGTGTATTTCTGAGTCTGCCTCGTGTGTTGTCACGATGTCACACGTGCCAATAAAAAATGAACATGCATCACGTCTGTCTGTCTGTCTGTCTGTCTGTCTGTCTGTCTGTCTGTCTGTCTGTCTGTCTGTCTGTCTGTCTGTCTGTCTATCTATCTATCTATCTACTGTATCTATCTATCTATCTGGCTGTCTGTCTTCCCATCGATATTCCCAAGCTTCTCTCTCTCTCTGTAACTCTTCGCAGCCATTCCCCTTGCCTTTGCTTCATCAAATGCACATGTATGTACTGTAAGTGTTTCAGTTAAGCGGACAATTAATCGCAAAACAACACCTCACAGTGCACATTGCAAGTGGCAGCATTTTATTTGACTACCCCCCCCCCAGGCCCCCACACACACACACACACAGTTTTTGCAGATGACTAGCTGAAGTTTCTTCATGAATTGTTCAAACGTTTTTCACTCCTTCCTTGTCATTGTTTCATTGCTAAACCATTTCCGCTCTACAGCGTCGATAGAGGCTGACCATAACACAGATATTTATTCATTCATCCTCTCTCTGTATCACGTCCCCCCCCCCACAGTTCTCTTTTGTTCTCTGTCTTCCTCCCTGCCTCAGACTGATAGCCTCATTCCATCTCTTCACATCTCATCTCCTGCTCTCTTCCTCCGCTCGCTGGTCTCCTCCGCTCGCTGCCTTTCCCTTCCTCCTCCTCCTCCTCCTCCGTCTCTCGCTCTCTCACACGTTTTCTGTTCTCCCCTCGTCCCTGCTCTCTCTCTCCGTTCTCTCTCTCACCTCTCCAATTTGACCGTCTTTCCCCCGCCTCCTCCTCACAGTACACCTCCAGTATGAGAGCCAAGTACCTCGCCACCAGCCGACCCGACCAGAACCGACGCTCCGTTCCCAACGACCAGCTCGACCCGGCCAGCCGACCTCACCCCGCCGCCCGGCCGCAATCCTCCGTCCACTAGAATCCAGCCGACCACCACCACCACCACCACCACCACCACACCACTCCACAACACACCAACCCGCTCCCACGAACTGAACCATGAAAGCCTGAAGAAAATCCCCCTCAACAGGAGCCAACGCGTTCCAAGGACCAAACCCCGGATCTCAGAAGAACCGTTCGGGGATCGTACTACCAACCCCCTGTCGGTTCCCCCCAAACGCTAGCAAGCGAAACCCTGGACTCAACTCAGACCAAGCACCAAGCATCCACTGCCTTGGAGTGCACTTCAAATATCTAATAAGACCGCTCCACGCAGTCTCTCACGCCAGGGAACGCTGGCACTAAACCATTCCACCATTAGCTATACCGCAGTGGTTCTCAAACGTTTGAATTTCAAGGACCCCCCCCAGTTTGTTCTGCGTTAGGGCCACGGACCCCCATAACTCTGAGCGTGTACAAATGGAACCAATTTGTACACGCTCAGAGTTACAGACCTGTAAGGGTCCATTTGGTTCCCAACTAACAATAATTGAGCTGGGGGGAGGGGACCCCTTGGAACACCCTCAAGGATCCCTGGGGATCCCCGGACCACACTTTGAGAACCACTCTGCCTATGGCTTCACTCTCTGTTGAAAACTGGATTCCCCCTCCAAGGCCCCCCTCCCACTGTACACTGCCCTCCGCTGGAGAATACTGGCACTACACTGAGCCGTGCCACTTGATTCCCCTGATAGAGCACATTACATTCAAGATACACACACACACACACACACGCATAATGCTGGCGACACACACACACACACACACACACACACACACACACACACACACACACACACACACACACACACACACACACACACTGTACAGACTGTAAATATTGATCATGTGTGTTTCATTCTTGAACCCATGAGGCATAGGCTGTAAAATAGTCATAATCATCTAACATGGTGATTAGTGTGTGTCATGGTACTGTTGCTGTATTACTCTCATGTAAACACACACACACACACACACACACACACACACACACACACACACACACACACACACACACACACACACACACACACACACACACTCAGGCAGACAGTCGAAGACAGTGGTTCTCAAACCTCGAGTCAAGGACCCCCAAAGTCAATGCATTTGGCTGCGGACATTTTGTCAAGATTTGTCAACAATGTTGTGAAAATAGTCGATCTACACACTCACAACCACGCGTTGTGAGCCTGTTGATCGGATAGCAGACCCCCCCCCAAGGACCCCTGGGGGTCCCCCCGGACCACACTTTGAGAACCACTGGTCCAACCGAAGCTGTCTGTCTCTATGAACATGAAGCCAGTGAAACAGAAAGCCATGAGACTGTAGATGGAAGATAGAAACATTCTACATCCTCTCCTAACTAAACCGTGTCGTCTAAAACTAAAGACTTATAACTTGAATCGTGAGCTCCGGAGCGTGTTCATGTCTCTCTGTGCTTTGTTTAACGTGCCTGTCGGGGTGCGTCGATTAATATGTTTATTTTGTTGTTTTGTTCATTTGTTGTTGTTTTCGAAACAAATATGAGCCAGGAATGCTACGTTGGAAGAACAGTTTTAGTTCTGCGAGTTCCAGGGGAAAACGGCAGTATTGGAATGGCCTCGGTAGTGTGGATGAAAGGACATTGGAGAGCTCTATCTGTGCCAAAAAAACAAAAAAAAACTCGGGATAATGAGGGATGCTTAACCCCGCCCCCTGGCCCCGCCCCTCCCTCCCTCGCCCATCTACTGCCTCTACATGTGACTTGAAAAGGGGGAAAAAATCATTTCGAGAAGGATTTTTTTTTTCCATTTTAATCTCATTGTAAATATAATAAATAAAAGAGGGGACAGGATGCCCGACCAGGAGAGACAAGTGGACACCATAATGGTGAACTTTGTGAGACTGTGGGCTTGTGAAACGGGGGTGATGCCAATCAGCCGTGGTTCCAGAATGTGGAAAGGAACTGAAAGTAATTCCTTTTACCGTTCAGAGCACAAGGGAAAATAAACAAACAAACAGGGAAAATGGTAACCTGTGTAAAAAAAAAAGTAAAACGCCCTTTTTCCCGAATAGTCCCGTCCCTGAACATCCCCGATGTTTCATAGACACGTTCCCCTTTCGTCCCAGTAGAATCGAGGACCTCACAAAGCGGGTGCTTTTTCCTTTTTCTTGGTTCGTAAACTGACATTAAGAGCTGTGGTGCTGTATCCAAGTAATCCCGATACCCGGAGCATCTTTTTATCCCTTCTTACCCACTGGCATTACTGTTTACCCCACCGTCTCCACCCTGTCTTATTTTTTGGTAACATTTTTTTGAATCTGGAAAAAACGGAGATCTGCGACTGCCGCGAAGAAAACGGAGGGAGAGGGGAGGGGAGCGGAGAGATCGGGGAGGAGGTCATAGATCTCAACCCCTCCGGGATGTTTAGTTTTGTCATATTTTCGTTTTTTGATTGTTTCGTTTCCCTCAAAAGCACAACAATGCTTTTCAAGGTGACATTGGGGACACTGGGACACTGCCAGCGGATTCCTGCCTCTCTCTCTCTCTCTCTCTCTCTCTCTTGATTCTGTATAGTGTACAAACCAATCTAGTCGTGAACCTGTGCGTGTGACATCATCACCACTGCCGTGTGATTGGCTATTGCTGTATCTCAGTGTTACTGTGTGTAAGTATGGTTAATCTGACGTGTCTGATTGGGCAGAGAGCGGGGCGTGCCCCCCTCTAGTGGTACCTTGCCTGCATCATTTCTGCACACATGCATGCATGCGCTCCACACACACACACACACACACACACACACACACACACACACACACACACACACACACACACACACACACACACACACACAAACACACGCTACATGCAGTACACACAGACGACATACATACATACACACACACACACACACACACACACACACACACACACACACACACACACAGGCATACACATGTACACTCACACATACACACACGTACATTTCACACACCCATTCCTTATAGAAATCATCACACTGTTTACTACACTGCTGTTTACTTCTGCATCTAGCATTAGCACCCATTTGCCCTCTCACAACCCGTGACAAGACACTGGCGACCGACCATTTGCATTCTGGGTGACGTAGTATGTTCATGGAGCTATTAGAGGAGTGCCTATAGCCGAGGGAAATAGAAGTGTAGTGATTCGCAGTGCAGTGGACAATGCACCCTAACCTTCACCTTCCGAAGACCACCCTTCACACGCAGTGTTTTAATACTTTTTCCTGTCCTTAATTCATTCATTAATGACCACTTCTCGTACTAGCGAGACAATCTTTACCTGTGTGATTTTACTATACGATTACGTTCCTTCACGCCACGCTAACAGCTAGCGCTACCTGTACTGTGGTACTTTACAGTGTTTGGGGCAAAAAAAAAAAAAAAAAGATTTGTTGGACTAGTCACTGAACAATGGCCTTTCACAATGTTTTTTAAACTCTTAATACACACTTCATATCACTACATGTTTTTTTTTCTCTCTCTGTCTTATTAAAAAAAAGTGAAACTTTAATGATAAAACAATAGCTAGCTGTTTTTCTAGGAGAAGAAAAGGCAAGAGCAATGTTTTTTTTTGTTTTTCCTTTCTTATTAAATGGTGAATGACTCTCCGTCTTGCATTGCAATGTTTTAATAAAACAGTATTCCAGTGTAGGTCTGCAACACCTGACTCAAAATGGTATTTGGAGTCCTGTCTGAGAGCTTCCACTGAGTTTGGTCTCAGTCTCAACTGACACACGCCAGTATTATTAACACATTTCTACAAATGTCTTCTAAATCCTTTAACAGTTTTCTGAAAAACGTATGTTGCTATAGCCTTTATCAGTGGTGCTCAAAATTTTTCATGTCAAGGACCCTCAAAATGATATGTACTTGGCCGCCCCCCATTTAAAATATGTTGTTCCAGGGACCCCCCACAGAAGCAAAGATTTTAGTTAAAAATGTTTGCTTTAAAAATATATATATTCAAAGATTTGCACAAATTTTCAAGATTTTTCAAAAATAGCAGATCTACAAGCTACAAGCCCGAAGTGACGTGCTATGAGCTTGTATTACCTGCATTTTTTGAAAAACCTGTGACACATAGTCATATATATATAGCTAAATCTAAAATGACACAGATGCTTTCCCGGTTTTAATGGGTTAAATGTCTTAGCCAAGAAATAGCCAATCTAACAGCTGTAACAGCTTGTAAATGGGCCATTTCTGGCCAATGTCCCCCTCAGAATAGAGGCCATTGTTGGGGTTCAAGTTCAGGGCCAGTCTGGATGGATGGAGCTAAAACGGTTGAGAGTATCTCACAGGAGCTCAAATACAGTTCTATCCAGGTGTGGTAGATGTCTTCTGTTTTTCTATGGCTGTTTTTAATTTTCTGATGGATTAACTAAGATATTAATAATAATGATGTACATGTCAAAACTGTGGTAATGATATCATTCAGCCTGGAATAAATGTTTAAAAAGAAAAGTGAAAAGAAATTAAAGCAACTTTAACTTACCCATGTTAGTGTTCTTTTTTTATTCACTGCATAAAATATGTGTTTTACGAGATCATTTGTGTGCCAGAAATAGCCGATCTACAAGTTCACAACTCATTACATCGTGATGTGTTGTGAGCTTTAGTTTGAATGTTTTTGTGTGCATGTGATGTCTGTGTGTCGCAGGGTTGTTGAAGGGTCACTGATTAAATTCTAGCAAAAGACACATTTTATGTATGTTAACGGTGAATGATTAGGTTTGATGTCATGATGCCACCTGTTGATTTGCAGGGAATCGGGGTGATGAGTGAAAAAGAAAATGGACAAACTGACTGTGAAATAGGCCCTATGCACAGCAGCCATATTGTAAGACATTCACAGGTGTTATCAATGATACTAATGAAGGCTCTGTTCCATTCTGGTCAGATGGAGTCACTGGAAACACTCCCAAATGGCCCTTTACGGGTGTGTAACTCTGAGAGTGTACAAATGGACCAAATGGAACCAAATGGACCCTTACGGGTCCATTTGGTTCCATTTGTACACTCTCAGAGTTATGGGGGTCGTGGAAATCTGAAATTCAAAAATCTGAGAACCACTGTGCTACACTTAATGGAACAGAGCCTTCATTAGTATCACTGGTAACACCTGTGAAGGAAGTGATAATATGGCTGCTGTGCATAGAGCCTATTGTGTTCTCCAGTGTTTTGAGAGGACTTTACAGTCAATACAGCTGGCCGGTGATTTTGTTTATAGGCTAAAAGATGATGCTCGGACATGAAACACTAAATCTACAAATCCAGGTTATCAGGCCATGAGCAAAAGTGGTGTTTTTTTTTTGGCTTTGTAATTTTGTGAATGTCTTTTGTATCATGACTGATACTGATTTTGAGGTGTGACAGGATGGCTGTTGTTTTGTAGCCTGGCATTGCCAGACTGATGATGTGGATTCAGTCACACGTTCCTCCACGGAACGTGTCCACGTCATCAGTCTGGCAATGCCAGGCTAGTTGTTTTGGTTCATATGATTGACTGGATGGTGTATTAATTCCTCTCCTACTGCATTTTTTATAGTGCCTTTATCCAAAGCTGCTTTGGCAAAGCACTTTACAATGTGCAATACATTCACCAATTCACACACACACACACACACACACACACACACACACACACACACACACACACACACACACACACACACACACACACACCTAACCACTATGTTCCTGGTTCGATCCCCTGCCCAGTGCCCAGACAGCCACCCCCTAACTCCTGAGTCACTGGCGCTCTATCCTCTCAGTACAAACAACTATAAACACACTGTGTATTGTTAAACCACATAGATTTTGCAACAATTCATACTCCAATGTACACACACACGCACATTCTTCTGTGCCCACGTGCAGTTTTACGTGCGGACAGTAGATGGCACCCTTGTGCAGCTCTGTTCAACAAACACTCATCAATCTCTCCATGATGTCAGGGTGTGAGTGTTTGTCTATGCTCCCTGTGGTCCATTCAAACCAAGTTCTGACCACTTCACAGCTGGAAGGAGACCGGACAGGTCATTGAGGTCACACACACACGCACGCACGCACGCAAGCACGCACGCACGCACGCACTCACACACACACACACACACACACACACACACACACACACACACACACACACACACACACACACACACACACACACACACACACACACACACGTCGGTAAATCTTTGTTCAGTATGGCTGTATCAGATAAGGGTTGGTGGCTGCCAGGCTCTCCCTGTGTGTGCGTGTGTGTGCGTCTGTGTGTGTGTGTGTGTGTGTGTGTGTGTGTGTGTGTGTGTGTGTGTGTGTGTGTGTGTGTGTGTGTGTGTGTGTGTGTGTGTGTGTGTGTGTGTGTGTGTGTGCGCGCGGAGGGGGCTCTGGACACAGGAGCCCAACAGCTCATAAACAAGGTTGCAGGTGAAAGGTTAGAAGTATGCCAACCCCCACCCCCCCCCCCCCCCACACACACACACACACACACACACACACACACACACACACACACACACACACACACACAACCACACCCCCCACACCCTCATTTCGGAAAAATCCCACAATACAAAACCTAACCCTAACCCTATGAAACAATAATTGAATGGTCACAGAGCACCCTCTTACAGACTAATTTCCTCTATGCTCAGCAGTACACGTTCATATTGAAATGTGTGTTATGCTTGTCACTCGTAGATTCCCAGTCACACAGAATGTGCACATTCTGTTGTGACTGGAATCTCTTTAATATGTTTCAGTTTATCTGCACAGGAATATGCTGTTATGGGGGAGCGGCCTGTTGAACACTAGCTGTGTAGTTGGGTGATTGATTGGTGTCTGCAGATCTGATTGAGGGGTGTTAATCCTGTTAACTGATTGATTAGAACATGAGGAGCATCTTGGGTGGATTGATATTGTACTGTGGTTAGATGATTAGAAATGGAAGGTTGGGGTGCAGAGTATATAAGGCAAACAGCTCAGTCGGGGTGTAGGCTGCCATGGGGAGAGGTTGACACTTTGCCTCTTCATTATTGGGATTTGTTTGTTTTGAGTTGTTGTACATTTTTACAATTTTTGTTGTCCTGGCCTGGATCCAATTCAAATCTTTGTTAATTAAAGGAAAATGTGGTAACTGGATAAGTTGGATCAGTTTAGTGATGTATCACATAAACCAGGGGTATTCAACTAGATTAGGCAGGGGGCCACAACTGTAAAATAACTTGGAGTCGGGGGCCACACAGACATTCACAGGTGTTATCAATGATACTAATGAAGGCTCTGTTCCATTCTGGTCAGATGGAGTCACTGGAAACACTCCCAAATGGCCCTTTACGGGTGTGTAACTCTGAGAGTGTACAAATGGACCAAATGGAACCATTTCGCGCACGCGCGCGAAATTTTTCGGGTCTAATTCGGGTCTAATTCGGTCTAATTCGGGTCTAATTCGGTTCTATTTGACCAATATAAATCAACCTTTTTTCGGGTCTAATTCGGTCTAATTCGGTTCTATTTAAGGTTCTAAGTTAAGTTCCAATGAAAGATGGCCTTTCAAGAACTAATGAAGGATAAATAATTTGTACTGTTTTAACTTTGATAACATAAATCAAAGTTAAAATAAATAATAATTATGAAAATTAAAAAAAAAAAAAAAAAAAGATTTTTTTTTTTTTTTTTTTGAATATGGCCAGGGGCCACAAGGAAGCTCCTCGCGGGCCGCACGTGGCCCGCGGGCCGCCAGTTGAATATCTATGACATAAACATTATTTAGAAATAGGTATTTGTTCCATATTATATTTCATGTTGTCTGTTTGGGGTAGAATAACATGTAATTCTTCCATTAATTTGTTCTTGGTTAGTAATGGTTACATTATTTTAATGTAACCAAGCCGGGTAACAGCTGGGTCATACCAAAGACTATAAAACATGTCTCGGCCTACTACCTACATTATGTTACCATCATTTTATGGTCTACATTTTAGCAAATCTCACATGGATTAACCAAATAATCCAAATAATCAGAAGATTATTCAACAGATGAATCAGTTATTAAAATAATCATAAGCAATCCTTACATTTCATGGCATAAAACACACCCAATTCAAGAGACAGCAAAATGTTCATATATTTAAAAAGCAAAACATTTTAATGAGCATAATTATGAAAACAGTGATCCTTATATACAGTCCAGATACTGGAGGTTACATGTACCCTGGTTCATCACAAGCGTTCAGTTTACGAGGGACACAGTTTAGCTGTAAAGCTGCAATCCGTAAGTATTTACAGTATGTCCTACCCTTTTAGCTATAACGGAGAGTCAGTTTGGGTGGAGGATATATTGTGTTTTGAGCTTCATGCAAATACCACTTGTCAACCAGTGTAGTGGTCCTATCCGACCACAGGATAGGATAGAAGAGCAGGTAAACCAACTACAACCACTGCTGTTGTACTAGTTATATTGTATCAACACACACTTTCTACCATACTACTTGGTCAAAACCACATTTTATTCACTAAGAAGAGTTACAGATTGAAGCTTAAACCCCTTAAGCTCTATTTTATACTTCATCGTACGACATTTTTGACATGAAAAACAACAACAACCAAGACATACTGTAGGGCTGCCAAGTTAAAAGTGGATAAATGTCTGACTTCAGAATATAGCATGTCTATGTCATAAAATAGAGTCACGGCTGTGAAACAAAAGTGTCAAAGGCAGAGGACCCCGACTCAATATGAGTCATTAAATCAGTGAACATCATATAGTGGAATATATTTATGTTACACAACCTTCTCCCAAGCAGCATTCTTCATAACATTTGAAGCCTGTAATAGATATGGCTATGGAGTAAAAAGCAGGTTATACTGTAATGACTGAAACCAATTCATTGGTTCATGTTAAAGAATATATAACTCAAGCAGAGGCCTTGTGTCGTCTGGATGAGTACTTTGTTTTGTACATAGCTGTCTTACTTGAGAGTTAAAAAATACAACATTTCTAGTTCTGCAGGATGGCAGTGAGTTATTATTTCATTCTCTTCCGCCTGCGGCGGTAAAATAACAAAGTGCTCAGTCACCGTACTCCGCCCTCAGAGTAGGGTGACCAGTAAAGGACAACACTGAATGCTGCAAAGCTAACTTCAAACAAACACGTTTTCTACTTCCTGGCGTCAATTGTATTGGCATTACATTATTATTATGTGCAGGGGGGGGTCCCCACCAAGTGGACAAAAAATGCCACTTGAATAAACAATAAAAATGTATTCAGTCTAAATGAAGTTTTATGATTACTGCACCACTAGTTAAACAGTACTGTCGTGAATGAAAAAAATATTACTAATCTTTAGAGTTGTATGCATACGTTCATATGCATATGCCTCCAGGCTTACAATGTTCATGATAGTTGAATAATATTCATGACATTTACAGTATGTGGCGTGTGTGAAACTGCAGCTCTCTCTCTCTTTCAGTTCACAAGCTCAAATGTCAAACTCCATGTTACACTCTTGTTCTGTTATTGTCGTGTCGCTCTACAGAAAACTGACATAGCCTACTGTATTTCAACTGAAACAAGCGTTGACACATTAAACTAATGTCAACACTTATTTGCAGTTGGAAAGAAAATCAGTTGAAACTGGACAAAGTGTGTGTGTGTGTGTGTGTGTGTGTGTGTGTGTGTGTGTGTGTGTGTGTGTGTGTGTGTGTGAGAGAGAGTACAGCATATCGTCTCTGTCGGGTGGAAACCTCATGTCCAAAACTGTTACTTTTCAGAATTCAAAGCAGATCTACAAGCACAAAACCCATCGCCTGGCGCCTCGTTTCAAGCTTGTGGATCTGCTACTTTTGATGCTTTTGTGTGACACTGTAGTATGATCAAGTACGGCTGGAAAAATATGGAGATAAGAGGTTTCTGCCCGGCAGCAACGATTTCCATCTTGTGGCCAGAAGGACCCAACTCTATGTCCATTATATGCAGTGCCTCTCCTTTTCTCAGGCCTAAAGAGGGCAGCTTACTTTAAAAGAAGTTAACTTTATTTCGGCTTGCCAAAGTCCATTGGAAGCTAAATGTTTTTTTTTAATACTCGATGTGGTTCTGCTTTGAGCGTTGAATGTCCCATTAGTGGAATATACATTTCTGACCAATCGCCAGTGGTGTACATTTACTCAAGTACTGTACTATTCCAAAAATAGCCGATCTACAAGCTCACAACACGTCACACCGTGATGCGTGGTGAACTTTTAGATCTGCTAGTTTAAAAAAATATAATAAAACATAAATTGAGTACTTTTCATTTTTTCAGCATCTCAAAAAGTAGCAAGTATTGCTACTTTTAGTTACTTACTAAAAAACCTGAGTACTTCTTCCACCACTGCCAATCGCACATATTGTTCACACTACTGTCATCTGTAGGGATTTCAGCTAGTTAGCAAATCTTGGCGGTGCTAAAAAATAACTTCTCGGAACTTCATTTCCGTGAGATGTACTTTCTACAAGACTTTTAAAACAAAATAACACACAAACAGGTACCTGAAAATCACCTAAACGAGAGCAACGGAGATAACTTCGGTAAATCGGTATCTCTCCCTTTGCAGTTTTCTTTTGCCCTTTTGACAATCTGCAAACGATTCCCAGGTGCATGGGGTCAGGCGGGAGTCAAATTTGACCAATCGCTGTCTTACTGTATTTGAGCCCTAAAATAGCCCTTCCATTGGAGTGGCCTGAACGCCCGGGGTCATATCGCGACATTCAGACGATTGTCTGTAAATGTACGAAGGTCTATCCAGCTCTGGAGCACAGATCTGGCTGCATGGTTTTCCAGGCAATGTGAAGCCTCCATTCATCTACTGGGGGGAACAGCTGTAGGCCATTTTTTTTCCTCTTCCCCCCGCTGAGGAGAAGAGCTCGTCTGGACAGACTTCAGCCTGTTCTGTCCTTCCCTCTCCCTCCAGTCCGTCCCTCCATCTCTAAGTTTGTCCATATGTGTCTCATACGCAGCGCTTTTATAGTCTCTGGAGGCTGGGACACCACAGAGTATCTGGGTACAACAGACAATGGACAGACCTGAATCTGAGAGACAGAGAGAGAGAGACACACACACACACACACACACACACACACACACACACACACACACACACACACACACACACACACACACACACACACACACACACAGACGGAGGAAATGAGTTTCACAATGCATGGAAACCAGCCTGCTGGGACTTTCAAAATAAGAACATGAAAACACAAAGGGGGTACACGCGAGTGCACACACACACACAAACACTTGTGCGCACGCGTGCGCACACCCACACCCACACACAATAAACAAAGCCAGGAAAACGTGGCAGTAAAGTATACACACTATGAAACATGCATAAAGCACTATTGTCACAGCCGTTCCATTTAGACACTACAGCTATTTGAGACTGACTGGAGCTCTATGTCAACCAATAACACACACACACACACACACACACACACACACACACACACACACACACACACACACACACACACACACACACACACACACACACACACACACACACACAGTATGTTACCTAGTAGGATCTTCTTGCAGCGAGAAAGGGCCTCGTATGTTGACGGTGTTTCTGTTGTTTTCCACTGTGCCGTAACTAAGAGTCACCTGATTGGATGGGACATTAACACACTCATTAGACTCACACTTCAGACATACTGTATCTGTGTGCGTGTGCGTGCGTGCGTGTGTGAGTGTGTGTATGTGTGTGTGTCTACCTGGTTGTGTATGTCGGACACCAGCGCCAGGTTCTCCAGGTGAGAGTGGAACAGAGGGGAGCGGATGAGGTTGACTCCCAGCTGAGCCTCGATGATGTAACCCACAGTGCAGTCGTCGGGGAGACGAATGCGCTCAGCGGTGGCCATGAACGCATTATCACTGGAGAGAGAGAGAGAGAGAGAGAGAGAGAGAGAGAGAGAGAGAGAGAGAGAGAGAGAGAGAGAGAGAGAGGGAAAGGGTAGAAACAGAGAGACAAGGAGGTATACAATTAGTTGAAAGACAAAGATATCTTCATTAAAGGCATAGTATGCAACTTTGCCCTGTGTTTACTTAAGAAAACAAATACTTTTTTTTACACCAATCATTTCCCTATATACCAGCAGTGATGAGCCACTGGAGTAGTGTGGAGGTGTTTACCTACAGAAACACACTGCCCTCTCGCTGTATTTTGGTGTTTTCACTGTTTGTTTTGGTAGACAGGGATGCTTTTGGGCTACCAAAACAAACAGTAGATCGGCTATTGTTGGCTAATATTCCCCCAAGAATAATCGATGCTGGGGTTCAAGTGGATGGAGAGATGTTCTGGCATATATATATATCGAACGGCTGTTGGGTACTTAGGCGCCTTTATTAGGCACCTTTATTAAGAGTGTTATGTTCAAATATGAAGGTCGATAACGTGGAGATGTAAATATGTCACAGTCAACTTAAGAAGTCCCTGTCTTGGCCGTGGCCGCTGGCACCTAGGCTCAATGTAGCCTGACAGCGCGTCACGGGTTCGAGTCCCGATCCCGACTGCTGCATGTCACTCCCATGTCTCTCCCCATTTCCTGTCAGCCTACTGCCCTATCCATGAAGGCATAAAAGCCCCCCCCCCACCCCCCCCCTGATCAGACCAGGTTTCACGCATTTATAGAAGGATTAATTAATGTGTTGCACCCCTAGTTTCCTGGGCTACCTGACTGACATGGCTGATGTCATGGGAGAGGCTGATTTGAGGAGATGGTAATCAGCTGATCAAGCGCGAGGCGTTGTGAGCTTGTAGATCTGCTATTTTCGGCTAATGTTCCCCATCACACAAAGATTGGCAGACCCCCTGTAGTTACTCTGAGGACCCCCTAGGGGTCCCGGCCCCCCTGTTGAAGACCCCATGGCCTAGAGTCTTTATGCACTACTAGACCATACCCGGTCGGCGCAGCGCATCCGTGGGGGGATATGCGCACATGATCTGGCAACCCGGGAGGCAGTTCGTCCCATAGCTGGGCAGCCCCGTAACCATGGCGACAGTGTTTGACACAAAAACACTAATAAGAAGCTGAGATTTGATGAAATTGAAAAACGGGCTTCACAGTTGCGTTCAGATGGTAATGGTCAATGGCTGTGTGCAAAATCAGAGCAATTGGTCCAGCCAGTGAGGAGAACCGGGTATCTTCACTCACGTACTCACCACCACTACAGAGGTTACTAGAATTATAGTAGGATGTCACGGTCGTTTACCTGGCCCAGGGGCTCATCTTGAGGGCGAGGCCACGACTCACGCAGAACCCCGCTCCACCTGTGGCGAACCAGAACCGCACCTGCTTCTGAACACACAAACAAACACCACAATGTCCCAGTTAGGGTTCAAACTGTTCTTCTGGTGTATGTCTCCTTGTCAAACCACTGCCTTTAAAACTCATAGTGATAATTGTTTTAATGTAGATGATGAATGATAAACAGTAAAAAAGGTGTCGACTCAAAGTATTGCTTTTCCACCCCCCAAAACTATTGGCTCAGCTCACAGAGGCCATTATCTTCCGTTTTCCTTGGGAAACATACTTTTTTCCCCCCTAAACAGACATTTGTGAACAGGTGTCACGTTACAATGCTGCAAAATGTGTACTGTCTTATATACGTTACTCAGGGAAATAAGGAGCCTTATGCCACAGAGGTGTTGTGAAGTGTAGTGTAGTGTGACATTTAGTGTCTGAATGTTGTTTGTTGCACTTTTAAACCAGAAGGAAATAAGAAGCGGTTTGGACGGCGAGGTGCATGGGTGAACAACATACCATGGGGGCGGTGCCAAGCCTCTCCAGGGCCTCTATTGGTCGTTCCAGGCTGGGACGGCCTATGTACACGTCTTGCGTGTGGCTGTAGCGGGACAGGACTCTGACCAGCGAATCAACGTGCACGTAGTTGTCATCGTCGACGTGACAGAACCACCTGAAGCACACCACACCCAGTACAGGGTTATAACCACTTAAAGTTCTGTGAAACCCTTGTTTTCCAGTTCAGGTTAATGGTATATAAATGTGCCCTGTGTTTACATAAGAAAACAATAAATAATTTGTTTGTCCTCTATAGCTGCAGTTATCAGCCGCTGGAGTAGTGTGGTGGTGTTTACCTGCAGAAACACACCACCCTCTCACTGTATTGTGGTGTTTTGGTAGCCCAAAAACATCCCTGTCTACCATAACAAACGGTGAAAACACCTAAATTAAACCCTTGGCTGATTTTGTAGTTTTTTCCCCCCAGATCAGGTTAAAAGCTACAGCAGATTAAAAACCTGGTAGGTTAGTAGACAATGCAGCTACAGCTAATAACATGTATAAAGGGCAAGCAGAGACACCAGTCATCAGTAATGTCAATGCACTCTGACACACCTAAATCTAACACACCCATTATTAATGTGATTACATCACAGTGTACTGGACAGTATTATGCAGGGCAGGCTGCCATGGTTTTTACCCTGCTTACCCAGTTTTTAAAGGGATAGTTCACCCAAAACTTAATTTTTTCCTATCGATTAGTCACCCCATCGAGACTTGAATTCATGGACATTCTTTAGTTTTCGTCGCATTCCTAAGCCACTAATTTGGCACCGGTTCCGGTAGGAGACACAAAGGATACTTTTCGTGTCTCCTACCGGAACCGATGCCGGTCATCAAATTATTGGCTTAGGAATGCGACAAAAACAAAAAAAATATCCAGGAATTCAAGTCTCCATGGGGTGACTAATCGATAGAAAAAAAATAAAGTTTTGGGGGTGAACTATCCCTTTAAACCCTGGTTTACACTTTGTCATACGATGGTGTTGCATGGCAAAACTAGATTGCACGTGTGTGTGTGTGTGTGTGTGTGCGTGTGCGTGCGCGTGTGCGTGTCTTTCTTACCTCTTGCCAGACTTGATGAAGGCATCATATTCCTGAGCCATCTTACAGGACAAGGCGTGGCGGTTGTGGGCGGAGGAGCAGTTAGTATTGATCAGGTGTCCTCCTGATAATCAATAACAAATGGAACATTACCAACCGTGGAATAAACCAAGAAGACCGTTTTTACCTGCCAAACCTAGGGCAGTTTGAAACGTTTGACTAGGTGTGCAACGATTAATGTAACATAATCGTCTCTGTCGGGTGGAAACCTCATATGTCCAAAACTGTTACTTTTCAGGATTCAGATAAAAAAAATCAAAGTGTTTTCCACTATTTGATGAATCGCAAAGAAAATAACCGATAGTTGTAGCCCTACTTTCGAGCATAATACTGTCATAACAACTCTCTTATTTTCCCCCTTGGAATGTTTTTGGAGTTTTTAATCGACAGTGGAAAAAAGCCAAACCGAAATATTATTGTGTGTAAATTAATAGGTTGTGCATGACGATGATAAACACTGCACTGTAAACGCACTTGAGGCACTTCCTGTGTTTCTGTCCACTCAGCAGCCTGCTTCCTGCTTTACAGTGTCAACTTCCTGTCTCCCAGGCGCCAATCCCTTACAATACAGCTACTCAGCAAAAACGGTGTGTGTGTGTGTGTGTGTGTGTGTGTGTGTGTGTGTGTGTGTGTGTGTGTGTGTGTGTGTGTAACTCACCAATCTTTTTCCTCAGTTTTTCATCCTCTCCATCAGTAAACACATATGTCTGTGAAACACACACACACACACACGCGTCAAAATACAGCACATGTAAAGTTATTCCATCGGCCTAGCCTGGCTCTGTACCACACACTAGATCCTGATCAAAATATCGGTTGGTCGGCAATTATTTGACTTTTTGGATGAACTCGTTATGGGCAATTATGCAGCCGATTTCTCCCCATGTTTAACCTCTTTCAACCTTGCATTCTTATTTTGGGCACGTCATTAATGACATTTTCTGCTACTGCTCTGGTTGGTACTGCTACTTTTGGCATTGATTGGACCCAAAAATCTGGCATCAGTCGGACTCTAACACACACACACACACACACACACACACACACACAGACACACACACACACACACACACACACACACACACACACACACACACACACACACACACACACACACACACACACACACACACAGATTGAAATCTACCGCATCTGCAGAACCAGGCACTGTGACCTCCTGTGACCCACAGTAGCAGCCCAGTGGAAAAAGACACTCTGTGTGTGTGTGTGTGTGTGTGTGTGTGTGTGTGTGTGTGTGTGTGTGTGTGTGTGTGTGTGTGTGTTGTTGTTGATCTCAGGTAAGGTACCGTTGGGTTCTTGTACAACCAGGGTGGGAGCTCACTTCCTGTGGAAAGTCAGAGGGTCCAGTCTGACTTCCTCTGTGCTTAATGACCCGCCTCCAACCCATCTCACACACACACACACACACACACACACACACACACACACACACACACACACACACACACACCACGGCGGTGCTGACATTGGAGCAGAGCCAAACACAAAGGTAACCGTCTATCAGCTCCACAGCAGCTGACCCCTCATCTATGTGTGTGTGTGTGTGTGTGTGTGTGTGTGTGTGGTGTGTACACACGTAGTAAGTGTTGAGTGACAGGGTTGGTGGGGGGGGGGGGGCAGACCGGACCCCCTGACTCTCCATAGGAAGTGAGCCCCCCCCCTGGTTAAACAAGCCCAGCCGCGCTGCTAGCTAAACGGCTAACACAGGTGCCGTGGTGGCATTTGTCCGCCGCTCCATTGTTTCTAAGTACCATTGGTCCAATGACATGCATTATTTATAACCAGTGGTGTACATGTACTCAAGTACTGTACTTAAGTACAAATACGACGTATTTTACTTTACTGGAGTATTTCAAATTTTCAATACTTTTACTCTTTACTTTACACTACATCTCAGAGGCAAATATTGTACTTTTGTACTCCACTACAATTATTTGAAAACTTTAGTAACTACTTATTATCACAAAACATGCATTAACCACTTTAGCCTTATATATACTTCGGCTATTTGAAAATAGCCGATATACAAGCTCACAACGCGTCGCAATGCGACGCGTTGTGAGCTTGTAGATCTGCTATTTTCAAAAGATTTGTATACACATTGAACTTGTCAAATGGGACATTCTGCATAATGAGTACCTTTACTTTTGGTACTTTAAGTGTGTTTCCATGCCATCACTTTTGTACCTTTACTGAATGCAGGACTTTTACTTGTAACAGAGTATGTTCTACATTGTGGTATACTTTTACTCAAGTAATAAATGTAATTCAATTCAATTCAATTCAATCTTTATTTCAGACCCAGGAGGATCCATATCACAAGAAAACAACACCACCCAATAAAAACAGAAAACAAAAGTACTAACTAAGAAGTAAGTACTTCTTACACCACTGATTATAACTAACCCAAACCCTTAACCTTAAAAATTATGCCTAACCCCAGCCTCACACTAACCTCACATTTGTCAGACTAATGAGACTATTGACACATCGGACTAATGGGCGGCACATTATGAACATGCACTGGAAGTAGTGAAGTTGAGCGTGCATATCTCTCTCCCCCCATGTGGAAAAAGACAGAGAGAGATGGAGAATGAGAGAGAGTGAGAGAGAGAGAGAGAGAGAGAGAGAGAGAGAGAGAGAAGCTGAAGAAAAGAGCGGCAGAGAGAGACCAACCAGCTGTGTGTTTTCGTCAATCTTTCGTTGAGCCACTTAAACCCCTGGAGAGCAGTCAGCCGCTGTGTGTGTGTGTGTGTGTGTGTGTTTGTGTGTGTGTGTGTGTGTGTGTGTGTGTGTGTGTGTGTGTGTGTGTGTGTGTGTGTGTGTGTGTGTGTGTGTGTGTGTGTGTGTGTGTGTGTGTGCGTGTGCGTGTGCGTGTGTGTGTGTGCAACTCCAGTATATCTTTTATACCAGCATATCGTTGCTGTCGGGCAGAAACCTCTTATCTCCATATCTTAACCTATTGTGTTTCTTTCTGTAAATTAATGCCCTACTGCAGCGTCACACAAATGCATCAAAAGCAGATCTACAAGCTTGTTCTGAGCTTGTAGATCTGCTGCTTTAGCCAATGTTTTTATTTGAATCCTGAAAAGTAACAGTTTTGGACATATGAGGTTTCCCACCCCGACAGAGACGATATATTTTATACCAGTGTATCCTCGTGAGGAGCTGGGTGATGGTGGGGGTGGATGGGGGGGTGGGGGGGGGGGGGGGGGGGGGGTGAATGGAAGGCTGGGAGTTTGCCAGGGCTTGAGTTTTACAACACAGGAAATGGTGTTACAGTTAAGACTAGGACAACAGCAGCAGTCACTGAGGCAGGGAGACCGTGCGTGTGTGTGTGTGTGTGTGTGTGTGCGTGTGTGTGTGTGTGTGTGTGTGTGTGTGTGTGTGTGTGTGTGTGTTGCGTGCGCGCGCATGCGTGCGTGTGTGTGTGTGTGTGTGTGTGTGTGTGTGTGTGTGTGTGTGTGTGTGTGTGTGTGTGTGTAATTGCATTACAATATTTATGAGGTCCAAATGTCTCTGCAGAATATGATAAATAGACATTGTGTGGACATGTTTCCAGGTTCTCACAAGAGAAACGGTTGTTTTATGGTTAAAACAGATTTGGGGAGTTTAGGCTTACAACAATCAGGAAAAGATTCAGGTTGGGAGGTTAAGACATTTAGATGTTAGATTTAGATGTTATAGTTAGAGTTATGCCCGATTCATATTTGTGTGCCGATGTGCCAGTTAATCCCCGAATATAACAGATCTACAAGCATCGCAGCTCAACGCATTGTGAGCTTTTTTTCCCCCTGCTATTTTCAGCTATGATGATGATGTCCTCAGAAAGACGATACGAAATATATCTTGGACAAGTGAAGAGATTGTGTTGGATCAGGCCGAAGATCTGCTGGGTTAGGGTTTGAATTCTGACTTAGTTGATTCATACTTAGTTGTGCACGGGTGTCACGCACCAGAAATAGCAGATCAGAAACCGATCTGCACGCTTGCAGATCGGTTATTTTCAGCTGTCGCAGCAGCAACAGCAGTGAGCGTGAAACACAGGGCCGGTACAAAGTTGAATTGAATAAAGATTAAATAAGATAAATAGACTTAAGTCTGATCCTAGTCATCTGTACTTGGTATGAGTTAAAATAATGTATATTCCATCAGTAAATATAAGTATATACTATCACCAGTGAGTATATGCATGAATGTACTTATAGTGTCAATGGATGTACGGATGGATTATGTACAGATTATCAGTGGATGAGGCTGATATACAGTGTCAGCCAGCCTTCAACAGTGGATACCATGCATGTGCAGTCTATCAACAGTGCATTAATATACTAAGTATATGTGTAGTCCATGGAAAGTTCTCACAATTGCCTGTTGACACTTTTCATCTGTGTGTGTGTGTGTGTGTGTGTGTGTGTGTGTGTGTGTGTGTGTGTGTGTGTGTGTGTGTGTGTGTGTGTGTGTGTGTGTGTGTGTGTGTGTGTGTGTGTGTGTGTGTGTGTGTTTACTCTCGTGATCGCTCACCTTGCAACTTCCCATGAGAAAGACGGTGAGTTCCCAGGCCTCAGAGAATGAGTATGTGTGTGTGTCATAGAGTTAAAAGGTGTGTGTGTGTGTGTGTGTGTGTGTGTGTGCATGTGCGGGGAGGCATTTCATTACTCAGCAGTCTCACAGTAATAGAGGCGTGTCTGGGAAGAAGGTAGCGTTACACACACACACACCTGACCGTGAGAGCAGATGAGACGCACACGCACACACACACACACACACACACACACACACACACACACACACACACACACACACACACACACACACACACACACACACACACACACACACACACACACACAGAGAGACATCAGCTGTGTGATCCCTAAGCTCTCTACCTCCATGTGTTTACATGTCAACACTACAGTAGGGTTTATAGCGGAACACAAACACAGGATGAGACATGATGAACAATCCTATTCCAGCCTGTTTCATTCAGTAGGCCCACTATTCCCTTGAGCTCTGCCTGCCTCTGACTTCCATTATATCTTTCTCACATTATGTCCTTGTATCATATTGTTCAGTGGTGGGAAAAGTACTCAAATGTTTTGCTTAAGTAAAAGTATCAATACTGCAATGCAGAAGTACTGCGTTACAAGTAATAGTCCGGAATTCAAAATGTACTTGATTAAAAGTACAAAAGTATTGGTATAAAAATGTACTTAAAGTACTAAAATGTTTGAAAACAGCAGATCTACAAGCTCAAGCTTGTAGATCGGCTATTTTCAAATAGCCTAGGTATAAAATAGGGATAAAGTGTTAATGTACGTTTCATAATGTAATAATTTATATCTGCAAAGTAACAAGTAATTCAAATAATTGTAGTGGAGTAAAAGTACAATATTTGCCTGAGATGTAGTGGAGTAGAAGTAAAAGATATAGCCAATTGGAAATACTCCAGTGAAGTAAAAGTACCTAAACCTTGTGCTTAAGTACAGTACTTGAGTAAATGTACTTAGTTACTTTACAGTTACACCACTGCTTGTATCATATGGTTATACTATTGGGTCAGTCATTCAATTTGAATGGCTGGCCCAATATAACAATGATGATACAAAGGACAATGTGAGAATGACATAATGAAAAGTCAATTATTGTTCTCCCCCCTCCCCCTCTTTAATTGTTTCTTTTTTCTCCTGTCTCTTACATGACAAAAGACAGCCAGGTTTTCTGATTAGAGGCGCCAGCTTGTGTTTTACCATTAACTAAACCAATGAAAGTAACTATAGGATGAAAGGGCCGGTGGAACAAATCACATTTCACGGGGTGTATAACATTCTATGGTGGCTCTCAGGTCGGGGGGGGGCTTCTAGACTTGGACCTCTAGATGGCCCTAATAAACGCCGTTGGCCATGGTATTTTACTGGCTGCAGTTTCACTTGAGCAGTGGTGTAAAGTAACTAAGTACATTTACTCAAGTACTGTGCTTAAGTACAATTTTGGGGTATTTTTTTACTTTACTGGAGTGTTTCCACATTTTCTATACTTTTACTTCTACTCCACTACATCTCGGAGGCAAATATTGTACTTTTGCTCCGCTACAATTATTGTATTGTAGTCTATACACACTGTATTAATGTGTTGCTCATAGATATTGCTTGTAGATCTGCTATTTTCAGAATATTCTTAATACATTTTATACATTTGAAAACTTGTGAAATGGGACATTCTGCATAATGAGTACTTTCTACTTTTGGTACTTTAAGTACATTCTGATGCCAAGGATTTTTTTTTACTATTGCAGTATTGATACTTTTACTTAAGTAAGAAATGTGAGTAGCTACTATAAAAGGTCCACCACGTCGAATCCAGCTTAAAAAGTCTAAATTATGAGCCTATATACTCAGAATTTGACTGTATGCTTGTGTCATTATAAGTTCTTGCAAAGCTACACATTGCCTAGGCTACAGACTATCCTAAATTAGTTTGATCATTTAACTGTCATAATACAGCGGTTCTCAACCATTGGTCCGGGGACCAGTGGTCCTTGGCGGTGTACCAGGGGTACCATCGAAATCAGTTAACATAGCGTCACAATCATTTTAACCACTTAGCTTTGGCTATTCAAAAATAGCAGATCTACAAGCTCATATGAGCTTCTAGATCTGCTATTTTTGAAAAATCTTGAAAATGTGTGCATATCTTTGAATATATAATTTTTTTAAAGCGAACATTTTAACTCAAATCTTTGCTTCTAGGGGTCCCTGGCACAAAGCATTTTCAGATGGGGGCCCGCGGCCAAAAGTGTATCAATTTGGGCATGAAAAATGCCACAGTCATATAGACGGTCATGTCAGGGCTACTTGATACATGTTCATGACATGTTTCTACGGTATTTCCAAAGACAGAATCCAACCCGTCATTTAATGTTCTGCTCAGACATCCTCATCCTCATCATCATGATCATCCTCATGCAGACAGACACCCATAGCTCTGGGTTAGAAGGATCAGTTACCTGTCTGAGGTTCCTGGACATCCATGTGTCCAGCAGCAGGTCCAGTCTCTGGCGGTGGTATTTCTCGGTGGTTTTCACGGCGATGAACAGGTGGTCCGGCGAGAGGTCCTCCTCCACCACCTCCGCCACCACGGGACCCCCCCGGGACCCCCGCCGCTGGGGGCCGCCGATCAGCGCTCTCCTCTCGCGGGCCAACTTGCTGAAGTACGCCGAGAAAACCTTCCCTTTCTCCCCGGAGGATCCAGTGGATCCACCGCCACCCCCCGTCGGGGTCTCCGCAGGGTCGAGAGAGGTCCTGATCGGGTGTCTGAAGGAGGCGACCAGCATCACGGTCAACACGAGGGATGCTGCGGTGACGGTGGTCCCGGCTGATGGGAGGCTGTAAGAGGGTCTGCCGGCGTTTTTACACATTTTGACTTGACTGATCGATCAGCATGTAATAAATAATGTCACCCGCTGACGGGACAAGGTCATGTCCTTAGCTCCTCTTCTTGAGCATTAAACAGCTTGTGTTTAGTGTAGTTACTGTGTCATGTATTCTCATGTAAGCTACAGCCTGAGTGTGTGGGACTGACTTTATTACGGCAGGGTGAGGAGGGGGAGGGGCCGCTCCACTTGTTGAGCCAATGGCCGCTTGGAGCGCTCTGCTGTGGGCGTGGTTGATAAGCAAAGAGGCGGGGTGTGTGGGGTTGAGCGTCCCTTGCAAGTTTGTAACCCCCCCCCCCAAACACACACACACACACACACACGCACGCACGCACGCACGCACGCACGCACGCACGCACGCACGCACGCACGCACGCACGCACGCACGCACACACACACACACACACACACACACACACACGCATACGCACGGACACACACACAACTTTCTCTCTCTCTCTCTCTCTCTCTCTCTCTCTCTCTCTCTCTCTCTCTCTCTCTCTCTCTCTCTCTCTCTTCAATTGAATTTCAATATCTATCTATCTATCTATCTGTCTATCTGTCTATCTGTCTATCTGTCTGTCTGTCTGTCTGTCTGTCTGTCTGTCTGTCTGTCTGTCTGTCTGTCTGTCTATCTATCTATCTATCTATCTATCTATCTATCTATCTATCTATCTATCTGTCTATCTATCTGTCTATATATCCACTGTATCTGTCTATCTCACTCTTCCTCTTTATCTGTCTCACTATTCCCCCCCCTCTCTCTCTCTCTCTCACACACACACACACACACACACACACACACACACACACACACACACACACACACACACACACACACACACACACACACACACACACGCAAATTCAAATTTCAAATATGCTGTATTGGCATGACAAGCATTCTCATATTGCCAAATCATTAATGGTATGATATAAAATAACCCCAAACTTCACTGCCATATTGTGCAATCACTGATTGTATTATTTTGAGCCAGGTCCGAATTTGGATGTCAACATGTGTTGACCTTTTGATGGCATAGAAAGCCCCCCTTGCCTTGCCTTCTCTTTCAATTCAGTAACAGCCAAGTAAAAATGTCCAGTGGAGCTGATCTTCAGCCCTACAGTATGTATGTCTAATTGTTTGATTGTTGTATTTTAGTTGTTCCTATAGGGTGAAATTCCATGTTCTTCCCTGACATCTTCTTTGGAATATAACTGCTTTAGCTTTTTTGGGGGCCCAGGTTTGACAGAATGTTTCAAGCAGAGTCAGTCTGTCTCTTTCCCTCCACTCCCTATAGTTTGTGTCTCAGTGCGTGTATATATGTATGTAACTCAGTGATTCATAGTGTATAAATGTTGTGATAGAGCGGTGGTGGAAGATGAAGGGAACAGTTTATCCCTGCAGGAGAGCAGCGTTCCTGACGTTCCTTCTCAGCCCAAATTCTGGCGGGTCCATTCACCATGAGGACAGATGTTACAGAGGACCGTGACATCGGAGTGTGTGTAGTCCTGCCAACTAGCATGTACTCATGCATCCCGTACACACACACACACACGCGCACGCGCACACGCACACGCACACACACACACACACACGCACACACACACACACGCACACACACAGGTTTGTATCACTATACTTATGAGGACAACATTTTAGTAGACGTTATTTTAAATACATTTAGCCATTTTTTACGCGTGACACTGGCACGCAACTAAGTATGTTTAACTCTAATTCCAACCCCTAAACTTAACCTCTGAATGTCTAATCCTGACACTAACCCCAACCTGAATCATTTCCTAATTGTAAACCTATAACCCTAAAAGTATTTTTTACTGATAAAACAAAACATATCTTGTGAGGACCAGAAAAATGGTCCTCACAACGTCTATTTCTCAAATTCTACTAGATTTGTGGGGACATCTGGCCCTCACAACTATAATAATATACACACACACACACACACACACACACACACACACACACACACACACACACGCACACGCACACGCACACGCACACATCCAGACCCATCCGATCGAGGAATGTTTCCTCTCTAACAATGTGTCGTCTGTTCTGCCATCTCTAATGCAGCGTATCTGTACAGAGCTGATCACACGTGCACACGTGCACGCGGCCTGTCTGTCTGTCTGTGCACATAAAGGCGGTGCAGGGCTGTCAGACGTGTCAGTGTTGCCGGGATCCCTGTGACAGTTCATGTCAACACGTTAAAGTGACACGCCGGGGGAGACACTTGAAGCCCAAAGTACCAAGTAAAACATAAAGAGAAAACGTTACGTTGACATAACGTTTACATTATGCATGTCACAGACAGCTTTCACTGTAAACGTGTTTGAACAGTAGTAAGAGGGTTTGTGTGTGTGTGTTTGTCCAAAAGTTTATCTCGCAAGCCGTTGCACCGATCAGCACCCACACATGTTTTCACGTATGTTTTATAGGCCTATGTTGTAAAATACCTAAAGGAATAGTTCGCCCAAAACAGTACTTATTTTTTATCAATTACACAACCCATGAAACCTTGAATTCATGGAGATTATTTTTTTCCCCCGCATTCCTATAAGCCATTAATTTGATGACCAGGTCATCGGTCAATAGGCTCAATGAGTCTCCTACCGGAGACTCCACCGGTCATCAAATTATTGGCTTAGGAATGCGAAAAAAATCTCCATGAATTCAAGGCTTCATGGGGTGTGTAATTGATAGACATTAGACAATAAGTCATTTTTTGTGAACTATAAAGTTTAAACTTTAAGTTTAATGTCATAATGGAAGTCAATGGGGCTCTCAATCCGGCTGATATCTTTCCCAGATTTTGAGTAATATGTCATAGATATC
>NC_139939.1:11720173-11735173 GCF_963454915.1 Gymnoscopelus microlampas
CTTTAAACCATTTTGGGCGGGAACCCCTATTTGTAACTATACCTTTGAAGATGGGAACCCCTTTTGGGTGTCCTGTTGCTATGTACAGTATATAGCAACATACATTTTTTGTAATTTTTTAATACATATTTGAAGTTTTTCAGAAAACTTAGGTCAGGATTTAGAAGGCGTTTTTAGAATCGGCCTCAGGTCTTAATGGGTTAAATCAGCGCTTACTTCTCAACATTTCAAGGACCCTCAGTTTTTGGCATGCATTATTAGGGCCACGGAACCCACAGACCTGTTAAGGGTCCATTTGGTTCCATTTGTACACTCTCAGAGTGCCGGCTAACGGTCCACCGAGTGCTGAGTGCCGCGCTACGAGCTTGTAGATCTGCTATTTTTGAAAAATCTTGAACATTTGTGCAAATCTTTGAATACACATATTTTTTTAAAGAACATTTTAACTCAAGTATTTGCTTCTGGAGGTCCCTGGAACAAAATATTTGACAAATGTTAGCTTTAAAAAATATATATTCAAAGATTTGCACAAAATGAGCAGATCTACAAGCTCATGAGCTTGTATATCTGCTATTTTTGATAAGCCAAAGACATTGAATGGGTTAAAGTGTCTCTTCTGTGTGACCCTTCATGCAAGTAAAGGTTATAGGGTTTGTTTAGTCGTTTTTTGTTTTGTTTTGTTTTTTAATAAGCGTTAAAGTAAGTCAGTAACAAGGGTAAGCAACTAGGTAAGTAAGTCAACTCTTTTTTATAAAGTGCCTTTCAAAACATAGTCACAAGGTGCAATGAGCAAACAAGTTGCACCACAGGAAATAAAAGAATAAAGGTTAAACAATATAATGAGAGCAATACAAATATTTAAACCTACACGGAAGGCAAAAACAAGATAAAACACCATAAAACAAAGTACCTACGGAGCAAATTAGATTTGAAAAGACTCTTGAAACAGTCAACTGACTCTGACTTTTTTTTCTTTCTTTCTAAACTGAAGGTAGACTGTTCCAGCGAGTGGCAGCAACACTGCAAAGGCTCGGTCACCCTTACTTTTAAGTCTGGTCTTAATGACTTGTGACTCTTATTCAGCACAGCACAGACTAATGACAAATGTGATTCTTGTTCTTGTGTCTCTCGTCTTTCATACGTGTTACCCACCACTGCTTTTGTTTGACTGCTGTTTAACTGCCATGATGACTTGCCCATCTAAAATGCTTTGCATAGTTTAGGGACAAAATACATTTCTGATCTTGTACGATATCATGAACCATCCAGACCTCTCAGGTCATCTGGGAGAGGTCTGCTTCCTGTCCTTACAACCACAAATAAATGTGGGGAAGCAGCACTTAATTTTGATGCACCACATATCTGGAACCAAACTCGGGCTGTTCTCTATCACCCGAGTGATCACTTTCACTCTCTACTCACAAGGATCCGTAAATAACGTAATGGTAAACGGTGCATTTATATAGCGCTTTTATCCAAAGCGCTTTACATAGATTGTGCATTTCATTCACCCATTCACACACACATTCATACACCGATGGCGGAGGAAACCATGCAAGGCACCAACCTGCTCATCGGGAGCAATTAGGGGTTCAGCATCTTGCTCAAAGACACTTCGACACTAACTCGGGGGGAGCTGGGGATCGAACTGGGAACTTTGCGATTTCCATCCGGCCGTTCTACCCCTGCACTCTGCCCCTGAGCCACTGCAACCCCCACGTCATCCAAAGATTTCGCCTCTGTCCACTTCCTGTTTAGATTTTTCATGGAAACGGCTGTATCTTGAGTTGCCTTTTTTTGCCCTGGATTTTGTGAGACATGTTATTTTCAACGCGCTGCTAGAAGAGAAGGGGCCGTCGCGGTTGGGATGATTTTTCTCTGGGCAACGCACATCTGGCCGTTAGCAAACACACCCGGATACCGGGTGTGTTTGCTAACGGCCAGATGAGCGATAATAATGGATCTACATTTTCTATGGCCAGTTGAAAAGGTATGAAAAGCGTGCATTTTTGGCTAGAGGTATATTCACATGAGAAGGGGCCATCACGGTTGGAATGTCTTTTCTCTGGGCAACGCACACGGATACCGTGTGTGTTTACAAACGGTTAGACAAGCGATCATAATGGATATACATTTTCCATGACCATTTGAAAAGGTAAAGAAACGAAAATGTATGGCAGTGGGCAAACACAGCCAGAAATAAGTCTGGCAGTGAATGAGTTAAGTGATAAATGCATACAATTACTTTTATGTTTGGTAATGTATGTTCTGATGACAATACTTGAGTACTTTTACTCAAGCAAAATGTTGCATTAACTAACTAGAAATGTGTGCACAGTCGAGCGCACATCTCCGCCAGGCCGGATGGAACTCATCTACATGACATCAGTAATTGGACCAATATAAGTGGCAGAACACACAATATAACTGTATTCAACAACACTTGAAGAGGCTGCTTTTATTAACCATCTTATGTTTGAGAAATGTTGAGGTGGACCGTATGTCTGAAAGAAGGACCAACACATTGGTTTACAGCTGCTGTTCCCGTGGAACTCAAGGTTTACTTCTTTGGAAGGAACAGTAACATGAATGACAGTGATCTGATTGAAGTCCATATCTTCAATACAGTTGCCTCCAGTGATAACTGGAAGAGGAGAACGTCCCCTTGAGGTTCCCTCCATGGGCTACGACCAGTCGACCACACAGCTGTACTGGTAGAAGATATTATTTACATCTGGGGAGGGGATCTTTACTGCAACGTTCTTTATGCATTTGATGTCGACACCCACATGTGGTTCAAACCCAGGGTTTCTGGAACTGTTCCAGAGGGGAGGTGGCGTCACACACCCTGTGTCTTGAGGAAGGCCATGTACTGTATATCTATGGAGGAGTCGGGGGCACGGTGGCGCTGTGAATCCTCCAGACGACTGGATACACTAATGACATCTACAAGTTGGACACCACCACAATGGTCTGGTCTTTGATTAACACCAGGGGCACATCACCACCACCTGTTTCAGGTAGTCACTCTGCCACCATCATCGGGACAAAGATGCTTGTATTTGGGGGGCGGGGGCTATAGGGACCACGGGGAATTCTATAACAAGGTCAGAGTGTTTGACACAGAGACCAACAGCTGGCTGAACACACCCTCCGTACACCCTCTCCCAGAAGGACACTGGTGGGATCATTCAGCCTTTGCCTACAATGGAGAGCTGTACCCGAACCCCCCCCCCCCCCAGCAAAGATTTGATGGGTTAAGGGTGGGAGAGTCCAATACAGTAATAAAGACGGGATGAAACATGAATTATGTTTTCCAGATCTTGAGCGGTGAGAATGGCTTAAATGTGTGTGCATACATTCTCTCCAGCTCTTTAGTGAAAAGAAATTGCAATTTCAGGCCGGGATACGAATTTCATCCATCCAGGAGAGAGAATTCATACAATAGGATACAGGATAAACAAGTGAAGATAGAACTAACAGCAAAATGAGCAGACAATATTGGAACTGAAACACTATAAAACTGAACCTGATGAATGGTCTCTCTTGAAGTGTCCTTGAAGTCTCCTTGAAGTGTCCTTGATTAGTCCTTGAAGTGTCCTTGAGCAAGACACTGATCCCTAATAGGCTCCATGCACAGCAGCCATATTGGAAAAACATTGGACCCCTTCCTTACTTCCTTCACAGGTGTTACCAATGGTACTAATGAAGGCTCTGTTCCATTTAGTGTAGCACAGTGGTTCTTAAGACTTAATTTCAAGGACCATAACTCTGAGAGTGTACAAATGGACCCGTAAGGGTCCATTTGGTTCCATTTGTATACACTCTCAGAGTTACACACCCGTAAGGGTCCATTTGGAACCCCCTCAAGGAACCATGAGGGTCCCTGGACCACACTTTGAGACCCACTGGTCTAGCAGAGTGATTCCAGTGAGCCAACATGCACAATACCAGCACCCTGACTCTGTCTGACCAGAATGGAACAGAGCCTTCAATAGTATCATTGGGTAACACCTGTGAAGGAAGTAAGGAAGAGGCCCAATTTCTTTCCAATTTGGCTGCTGTGCATAGAGCCTATTGATCCTGGTGAGCAGGCTGGTGCCTTGCATGGTTTCCTTCACCATCGGTGTGTGAATGTGTGTGTGAATGGGTGAATGTAATGCACATTGTAAAGCGCCTTGGATAAAGCACCATTTACCTTTTACATTCATATTGAAATGTGTGTTATGCTTGTCACTTGTAGATTCCCAGTCATACAGAAGGTGCACATTCTGTTGTGACTGGAATCTCTTCAATATACTGTATTTATCTGCACAGGAAGATACTTTTGAATCCTGAAAATGTAGTTCTGGGCATAATGAGGTTTACACCCAACGGAAACGCTATGCACCTACTGTGGAAAATAATTTCCCCCTTGAGGACAAATTAACTAATCTGCCGAATGATGGATGGCAGTGTGCTGACACTGGTTCCACTGATTATATCCAAACACTTGGAGGCAAAAATAATGTGACTCATAATCATGTGAGGAAATAAAAACAAGAACTTTCACTATACTGTGGTTGCCTATGGGCAACCTTCATGGATGACCTATAGCAGCCACTTACAGTATATGTGAGGCCCTCGTCACTGAACGGAACTGTGGTTTGTGTGTGTGTGTGCGTGCGTGCGTGCGTGTGTGTGTGTGTGTGTGTGTGTGTGTGTGTGTGTGTGTGTGCGCGTGCGTGCGTGTGTGTGTGTGCGAGAAGCATGAGGTCTAGACAGTGTATGATGTGGAGAATTGAAGCGATGAATCTCTGATCATAAGATTTCACCACAGTTCACTTAATAAGCACACGGTGTGCAATGTGAGTCTGTCTGGGAAGCACATAGAGCCAGACTGAGAAACATCACAGACAGACAGACAGACAGACAGACAGAGTCACTGAGAGAAACCGATCATGAGACAAGGAACTGGAGACAAGGAGAGAAGAGGTAAATGTTAAAAATAAATGTTAATAGCCTTTAAGCTATGTGAAAAAAATGGCTTATCTCTGCCAGTTAGAAATGGCAGTCAGTCACAGACATGAACACACAGCCCGCCTTCATCTCTCTGTCTGACTATGTCATGCAGCTGTTTACATGAAGCACCAGTTAGCTAACATGACCAACTTGATCAACTTCACAAACTTGTCAAACTATATACCCATACTGTATGAGGTAAGTACTGGCAGATGATGGTAGGTGTTGCTCCATCTCAGCAGTGTTGATTTTGACAGCAAATTGTGATTAAGTTTTAGTCATAGTCTTTTGACTAAAGTCGGGCATATTTTAGTCATCTGAAATGTTTTAGTTTTTGTCTAGTTTTAGTCGATTAAATATCATCATATTTTAGTCGACTAAATCTACAGTTGATTTAGTCGGCTAAAATGTATTTCGGCGGTGCCTTGATGGCGTCCTAATGGCTGATTTTACACTTGGTTGCATGCTGAAAATAGCCGATCTACAAGCTCACAACGCGTCGCAGCGCGACGCGTTGTGAGCTCGTAGATCTGCTATTTTCAGAGCGCAACACCCGAGCGTAACCAAACATAAAATGACTTGTCTTTCAGTTCTACTGGATCTCTTCTCCACTGGTCCCTCTCTAACATTTTAGTTTTCATTTTGTTTTTATTTTGTTTTCGTCAGTGAAAAAATGTTGTCGACATTTTTCGTCATAGTTTTAGTCGTCGAAATCAACACTGCATCTCAGCCATCCATCTCCCAGAGGTCTAGCACAGTGGTTCTCAAACGTTTTCATGTCAAGGACCCCCAAATTGACACTTATTAGCCCGCGGACCCCCATTTCAAAAGATATGCCAAGGACCCCCATAAGAGAAGATTTTTTCCGGCTCTAGCAGTGATTCTCAACCATTTTAATTTCAAGGACCCCCAGTTTGACATGCATTAGGGCTACAGACCCCCATTTAATGGCATTTCTATCACTTTGACCGCAATTTGTAACTCTGAGAGTGTATAAATGGAACTGAGAGTGTACAAATGGAACCAAATGGACCCGTTAGAGTAACAGACCCATAAGGGTCCATTTGCTGCCTAATCTTTCATTTAGCTGGGGACCCCCTGGAAGTCCCTCAAGCACCCCTGGGGGTCCCCGGACCCCACTTTGAGAACCAATGGTCTAGCACATTGAAAAGGGGATAGACGCCCTCGTTCTCAGCCGATGCCGACAATAAGCCACTCCAACCTAATACCACTTACTTACTTACTTACATGCTGCCTAAATGAATCTTCATGTGGGGGCAGTTGAGAGGCAGGCATGTGTGAGGTGGTTGCCAGTACATACCTCTGCTAATCGACAGTGGTACATCAACTCAACCCTGCTCTCCTTCTTCTTGTGGTCATACAAAATGAGTGCGTAACGTCTGGCTACACAGGCAATGACTTCTCTAGATTTGTTGTCAAACTCGAAACACTGGCCATGTACACATATGATCAGTTTTTATTTTCTCTATGCAATCTCTCTGCAATGATGTAACTTGTGATGTGCGGTGGTGTAAAGTAACTAAATACATGTACTCAAGTACTGTACTCTACTCCACTACATCTCAGAGGCAAATATGGTACTTTTACTCCAATAACATTATTTGAAAACTTTAGTTACTAGTTACTTTGCAGATATAAATTATTACATTATAAAACATACATTAACCACTTTAGCCCTATTTTATACCTAGGTTATTTGAAAATAGCCGATCTACAAGCTCACAACGCGTTGCATCGCGACGCGTTGTGAGCTTGTAGATCGGCTATTTTCAAACATTTTAGTATTTTTACTTTTGATACTTTAAGTACATTTTGATACCAATACTTTTGTACTTTTACTCAAGTACATTTTTTTTTTACCTTTAACAGAGTACTTCTACAGGGCAGTATTGATACTTTTACTTGAGTAAAACATTTGAGTACTTTTTCCACCAATGGTGATGTGATAATAATGTGGAATTTTGTGGAAAAAAGAGCAACAAAAAAACCTGCTCATCGTGTCTCAGCCAGTCAGGGCATGGCAGGCTGAAAGGCACTGGCAAAGGTTATCCCCAGCTTTTCGCAGATTGCAATGATTGGCAAAAACCGCTCCTTGCCTGTACAGTCTGGCCTTTGTGCATTACCTTCATAATACAAGAGCAACATTTCATATCAAACCTTTATTTATTCTCGAAGGACATATCAGACATATCAACAAAAGCACGTCAGTGTCTTCCCACTTGACGATGACTCGTCACTCGTGTGTGTCTTGGCGAGGTGGATGGCATGTACTGTATAGCACTATCCTGGTGTCAAACAAAAGCATCTCCATTTACTCCACATCTTTGTCTCTCTTGTTGCCTGATAGAGTTTGGGTGGTCATATCAGTCAAAAACCATGGCAACAATAACTTTTTACCAGCATGCAATGCAGGTCTACAAAGAGACTCAGCACTTGTCATTGTCGACATATTGTCGACATGTTTTCGATCATTGGCTGTCCTTTAAGCCAATGGGGATACTTTCCCATACTCTGAACGGGCGGTCTTGTCCTCCCAAGCTATGGTACTAGACACGCCTCTCGCCCCGGCTACTATACACGCCTGCCGTCGGTTCAAATCGCCGTGACACAGAGTAATAAATAGGACAACATTTAGCATGCTGGTATATATGACTGAGTCATGTCTTGTTTTTCTCTCCCAAATAGCAGCGAAAATATTCTTTTGAGAATGCCTTCTCCATTGACACTCTCTTTGTTCTGAAACTGATAGAAGTCTCCTAATGTGTGGCAAATTAACCCCTGAGTCCATCTGATGCTGTTCAGACTTCTTTTTTCCGCTGTGCTGTAGGTGCTTTCAAGATCAGGGTCAAGATCAATATCTTTGTTTTAATTTTGTATTGTTACATCTTACATGATAGTACATTAAACAATAACAAAGAACTAATAATAAAGAATAGCCGCAATAATAAACAATAACAAATAAATAACAGAAAATGGCAGCAATAGTAAGAGAGAGATGAACAAAGTTCAAACAAAATGTTCATTGGTCATACGTTGGTCTTTGGTCGCTTGCGGTGAAAATATGTATTGGCATTTAAAATACTGTACAACAATAAAAACACCATTTCCATTGTGGTCCACTACATAAAAACACTCAACACAGAATAAACTAGAAAAGTGTGCTCCTCAGAGCACAGGTCTCTGCCAGGCCGGGTTGCCTACCCAGGGCCCTTTGGAAGCCAGTCATAGCTAATTGGAATGGGGTCTGACTCATACATCTTGATCACATGACCGTAGTGTGTTTTGAAGAAACACATATGGCAGATAATGTAATCTGGCACAGATAGCGAATCCAGGGGGGCAGGGTGTCCCCAGTGTCATGGCTGGCTCAAATCCATGACAAATAAGGGAAGGAATATCAGGTGTAAAATAAATAACAAATGTTTATTAAAGAATGAACCTAACATAACTACAATATAAATGGATGGCATACATGGCATCCATTTATATATATATATATATATATATATATATATATATATATATATATATATATATATATATATATATATATATATATACATACATACACAAGCTCACAACAACCTGTTCAGCTTGGGGACTGACTGCCCATAAGTCCGACATCCCATTACTCCGACTACGTGGCTTCCGCGTGCGGTTAAGGTTAGGGTTAGGGTTAGGTATAGGGTTAGTATAGTAACAGTCGGAACAATGAGCCGTCGGAACAATGACATGGCACCTTGAGCTTGTAGATCGGATATTATCAAATAGCCTATGTATAAACTAGGGCTAAAGTGGTTAATGTATGATTTATAATGTAATCATTTATATCTGCAAAAGTGCAAAGTAACTAGTAAATAAAGTTTTCAAATAACTGTAGTGGAGTGAAAGTACAATATTTTCCTCTGAGATGCAGTGGAGTAGAAGTAAAAGTATTGCAATTTGTAAATACTCCAGTAAAGTGAAAATACCTCAACATTTTACTTAAGTACAGTACTTGAGTAAATGTACTTAGTTACTTCACACCACTAGCCACGGGGCACCCACTTTGAGAAACCCTGCCCTGGGAGGTAGTTAGTTATTGCTCCACACTCCCTAGGGAGCAGGGAGGGAGGGAGGGAGGGAGGGAGGGGCGGGCTTTATAAGTCCTCCAATTGTCAACCCCCCCCCCCCCCCACACACACACACACACACACACACACACACACACACACACACACACACACACACACACACACACACACACACACACACACACACAGACAGACAGACAGACAGACAGACACAGTTTGTTACAGGCTCTGCAATGTTTGGATGTAAAAGATCAAAATAAACAACTCATAATGTAACATTACCCTACATGAACATTGAGTAGAGTTGTCGGTGTTTACCAGAGTGGTGAAAGCTGCTATAAACAGCTTGTGACAAGACATTTTCTCCATCTGACCAAACAGAGGTGAGTTTCTACAGGTGACTTAGCTTAGCTAATTAGCGGCTTAGCATTAAAGGAATTGATGGAATGTGTGTTTAATTTCATTTTATTTTAATTTATTTTATTTTACTTGGTAAAGCAACAACTAGTCAGGATGAAGCATTGTTGTGTTGTGTGATGTGATGTGAAGTGAAGTGAACATGTCATGTTGTATTGTTGAGTTGTGTTTGAGTGTGATGCTAAGACAGGCTATGCAGGCCTAGTCAGTGGTATAAAGTAACTAAGTACATGTACTCAAGTACTGTACAATTTTGAGGAGCTTTTACTTTACTGGAGTATTTAAAATTTCCAATACTTTTACTTCTACTCCACTACATCCCAGAGACAAGTATTTTACTCCACTACAATTATTTGAAAACTTTGGTTACTAGTTACTTTGTAGATTTGGATTATTATTACAAAACATACCACTTCAGCCCTATAGCCTATATACAGTAGGCTATTTGAATATAGCCGATCTACAAACTCACAACGCGTCACATCGTAACGCTTTGTGCATAATGAGTACTTTTACTTTTGGTACTTTAAGTATATTTTGATGCCAATACTTTTGTACTTTTACTGAAGTAAAGTTTGAATACCAGACTTGTACTTGTAATAGAGTATTTCAAAATTGCTGTATTGGTACTTTTACTCAAGTATCAGTAAGTATCATCAGGATCCTGGATGGCTTGGTTCCAGGCTTAATAATTTAAAAAAAAATATTTTCTTAAATCTCCATGAGAAAAATTAATGGGTTTTCTATCTGTGACACCACAAAATGGCCGCCACTGCTATGCCCTATAAGTGTATACAGGGTATTTGCACATTTATAAAGTTTACAATTTAATTTGATTCAATTTTTTTAAATGTTTGAAAACATATGAACAATGTCTTCAACATGGAAATGATTATGCCGATTATCTGAAAAAGTATTGCGATTATCTCAAATACTTGCGATCAGGTGATTATGTAATAATTGTGACATACCTAACTTTTCCTTTGCTGGATGCTGCTTCTGCTGCTGCAGTTTGTGTTGTATGATGTTTTTGTTGTATGCTGTTGATGCTGTACGTGTCATGTGCTGATGTTGTTCAAGATGTAGCTCTGTTGCTGTCAGAAATTTTATAAACACAAACACACCCCACACACACACCCACCCACCCATACACCCCCACACACATATCTACCCCACGCTACCTAGACCCTCCAGAAAAACGCGGGCAAAAATCCTTGATTATGCGGGCTAAAACTCTTTTATGCGGTGAAATTGCGGGAAGTTGCGAAATATGCGGAAAGTTGTGAAATATGCGGAAATATGCGGCAATATGCGAAATATGCGATATGCGAAAAGTTGCGAAAAATGCGAAATATGTAAAAGGTTGCGAAATATGCGGAAATACTGTATGCGATGCGAATCGCATATTATGAGATGCGAATCGCATATTATGCGATGCGATGTGTGTATTATGCGATGCGATGCGCATATTATGCGATATTATGCGATGCGATGCGGCCTTTTTGAAAAAACGTTACCCCCACATAATTATGCGCCATTTTGCTGATTATGCGGTATATTCTGCGATCGCATAAACGCATTTTTATGGAGGGTCTAGCTACCCCACGCTTTGTTGCTGTATAGCTCTGTTGCTGTTGGGGCCCGGTGTGGCAGTGAAACATGTTCAGTGACTGTTGGTTTGTGGCTCTGGAATTGAAGGCTGATCTGCACTATCAGGTCGTGTGTGTGTGTGTGTGTGTGTGTGTGTGTGTGTGTGTGTGTGTGTGTGTGTGTGTGTGTGTGTGTGTGTGTGTGTGTGTGCGTGTGTGCGTGCGTGCGTGCGTGCGTGCGTGCGTGCGTGCGTGCGTGTGAGATAGAGAGAATTTGCATTACATTTTCTTTAGACATAGTGCTCTGTAAATCCGGGCCATTTGAAAAGGTCAGTTTTTGGTAGGTACAACAGAGCACTCCTGCAAACTGTGGAAGCCATTTTTAGCCAATCAGGATGGAATATGAAAAATTTGAAAGACCCTGTTTAGTTTAATGACTATACAGATACTGTGTAGCGAATTGCGTGATGTTTGAACAAAATCTGTAGGAGTACTATCAAAAATTTGTTTTGCAAAAAGCGGCCTCCTGGTGGCGCTATAACAGGCCCATGTGAAAGACGTGGGGCAGAGGTTCTGAATTGGCATCCAAGGAGTGTGTGTGCACATATTCGCTGCAATCAAGCCAACAGTGCTGGAGATTAGCTGTACACAGACAGACAGAATGACACACGGACACATGGACGGACAGGGTGCAAAACATAGAATAAAAGAAAAACTAAAATAAGATGAAAACTAGATCCTTGGAGCACAGGTCTCCGCCAGGTCAGGTAGGTTATTGTGGCCTCCTGGTGGCGCTATAATAGGCCAATGTGAAAAGGTAGCCATTTCTTCTTAGGCCTTGCACGGCAATCGGACACTGCATTCATGATTTGAGGCATTTTGTTCAAAACAATTGTTTTGCTAAATTAGACCTGCTGGGGGCACTATAAGGCCAATGTTAAAAGGGTGGCTCAACATAGTGTGAATGTGCGTGCAAAGTTTGACCGCAATCGGATGTTGAGTTCATGATTTGCGGCATTTTTTTCAAAACAAGCCATTACTGCAAACTAGATGTAAATCTTAGCCAATCCGGATGGAATATGAAAAATCAAACACATCCGTCTTGATCACATGACTATAGAGATCATGTGTACCGATTTGCGTGAAATGTGGATAAAATCAGAAGGAGCAATATAAAAAAAATGTTTTACATAAATCGGCCTCCTGGTGGCGCTATAAAAGGCAGATGTGAAAAATGGGTTTTTCCTTGACCTCTAGGGAGTGCGCTTACAAAGTTTTACACAGATCGGTGCAGTTATAGGTAAAAACACGAATCGGCCTGTTATAGCGCCACCATGAGGCTGATTTGAACATTTTCAATTGGCATTTCTTCCTCGGCATAGTGGAAATGTACGAGCAAAATGTCAAGGTAATTGCATGCTGTGTTCATGATTTGAGGCATTTTGTTCAAAACGGAGCACTCCTGCAAACTTTGGAAGCCATTTTTAGCCAATCAGGATGGAATATGAAAAATCTGAAAGACCAGTTTCGTTTAATGACTATAGAGATACTGTGTACCTCCTGGTGGCGCTATAAAAGACCCATGTGAAAAAATCTGGGCAGATTTTCTTCTGTGGCATCTAGGGAGTGTGTGTGCACAGTTTCACTGCGAGCAAGCCAACGGTGCCGGAGATTAGCTGTACACAGACAGAATGACACACGGACACACGGACGGACGGACACACGGACGGACGGACAGGGGGCAAAACATACTCTCTCGCCATGCCTTTCGGCCTGGCGGAGACAACAAACACGGAGCAACAGTGCATTGTGTATGGTTCCTACTTCTAAATGTTATCCATATATGTATGTGCATTGTGCACGCTGCACACAATATGTGTGTATAAATATCTATTTACATGTATCTTTACAGTATGTGTATGTGCAGATCTACAAGCTCAAAACTTGTCACTTCGCGCCGCGTTTTGAGCTTGTAGATCTTAGAATTTATGAAAAAACACAACAAGTTAAAATATGGAGATAAGAGGTTTGTGTGGTCAGTCTTGATATTCCAGTGTGCAGGGTGTATATTTAATCAGTCTTGGGATTCAAGTATCATGTGCCAGTAATCAGTCTTGATATTAAAGGTGTCATGTGCCGGTCGAGGAATTCGAGGTTTCATAACCCAGTGAATACTCTCAGTATTCAAGGTGTCCAATCCAATCCAACACAACTTTATATATAGAGCACATTTAAAAACAACAGAGTTGACCAAAGTGCTTTACAGTGAAAAAGTTAAAAAGACACAAATAAGAACACAGTAAATCACAAATAAGGATCATAAAACTCAAATAAAACTCGTAAAACAGAAAAACCCATAAAACACAAATAAAACTGGGTTAAAAGCTGGAGAATAAAAATGGGTTTTAATACAATGTTAAAAAAAACACAGAATAAGGGGGGCAGCTTAACAGGGGGGGGGGGGGGGGGGGGGGGGGGTGCGGCTCATTCCATTGTTTGGGGGCAGCAACAGAGAAAGCTCAATCCCCCCCAGTCTGACCCTGGCACGGCATTGGTCATGTGCCAGTCTTGGAATTCAAGGTGTCATGTGCTATAGTCAGTGTGTGCAGTGCACATTTGCTTGTGTTGTGTGTTATAAATCAGCGGTTCCCAACATGTGGGCCGGGGCCCAATGATGGGCCGTGGGGATATTGCAATTGGGCCACCAAATAATTGCCAAAATACTATACGATTTTAATGATAATGTAATATTAATATTTAAAAAAGAAATGTTGTGGTGTCTTTTATTTAAAACCTTGACATTTTTGTTTCTCTTGTAAATAGAGACATAAAGTATACTATTTTTGTTCCATTGACCCAGCCGGAACACAATCGATTGATTGCATATTAAAAAAAACACATGCTTTGAAAATGCACAGGGCCCACCCATCTCTGACCACTTAACATGGCAGCCTATTGGCTCCCGTGTTAAGCGGTCAGATGGGTGGGCCACGAACGCTTTTGAGATTTTCAAGTAGACCCCGATTCAGAAAAGGTTGAGAACGACTGATATAAATCAATAGTATATCTCGTCTCTGTCGGGTGGAAACTGTCCAAAACAGTTACCTTTCAGGACTAGCTGATATCCATATGCCATCCAATCCATGATCCATTTGGTTCCATTTTGTACACGCTCAGAGTTAAATGAACACTTTTATTTTACAGTGTGTGAGTCATTCATTCTCAACACCAGAGGTGGAAAGTAACTAAGTGCATTTACTCAAGTACTTTTACTTTATTGTACTGAGTATTTTCAATTTTCTACTATTTCAGAGACAAATATTGTACACTGCACTACACTCCATACAATTATTTGAAAACTTTAGTTAGTAGTTACTAGTAACTAACTAACAAACTAGTAGTTACTAGTAGATTTTGATTATTATTTCAAGACATAGCCTACATTAACCACTTCAGCCCTGGCTATTTGAAAATAGACGATCTACAAGCACAAAACACTTCACATTGCAACGTGTTGTGTGCTTGTAGATCTGCTATTTTCAAAATATGTTTTAAATACATTTTACTTGTGAAACGGGACATTCTGCATAATGAGTACTTTTACTTTTGGTACTTTTGTATTTTTTGATACCAATACTTTTGTACTTTTTCGGTTACCGGACTTTTACTCATAACAGATTGTTTCTACATTGCAGTATTGATACTTTTACTTAAGTAAAAAATATTGAGTACTTTTCCCACCACTGCTCAACACTGATCCATGATGTCACTCTTAACATCCAAGCCCCGTTCCTACGGCGACACAAGCTCCAAATATCACAACAGTTCCATCAGAGGAAGTGCACTGGAAACATGACTGGTCACACGGCCTATTCCTTTAACTGTGAGAGTGAGTGTAC
>NC_139939.1:11737673-11740173 GCF_963454915.1 Gymnoscopelus microlampas
TCTGCCCTGACCTCCTCCAACACGCACGCACGCACGCACACACACACACACACACACACACACACGCATGCACAGAGCCAACAAGCTTAACCCTATCCTCCAACAACTCTCAGTGTAACCTGGCCTCCTCCATGACAAATGTAGGGGCGACTCGTCTGAGTTTGGTGGGGGGGGGGCTGATGGTCTGTTATAGTTGCTGTTCTAGGCTCGATTCCCCTTTAGGCTAGTGGAGCAAGATGTTTGGCTTTAGCATACCGCGTTGCGTTGCGTGTTCCGTTGCGTGTTCCGTTGCGTTCCGTTGTATTGTGTGCAGTGTTGCTGTAAATCTTTGACAGTTGATAAATGACCCGTCATTCAGAGCAGGAAGTGAATCTAGTTCAGTGGTTCTCAAAGTGGGGTCTGGGAGGGGGTTCCGGCCAGGGGGGTCCCCAGCAAAAGTATTTAGCTGGGGACTTTATCCATTTATAAGTTGGCTATTAAAAAATAACAGATCTACAAGCTCACAGCTCAGAGCTTGTACATCTGCTATTTTTGAACATTTTTGAAAAACATCAAAAATGTTGAATACAGTTTGATTTGTTTTAACATAAATCTTCTCTTCTGGGGGTCCCTGGCACAAAACCTTTTCAGATGGTGGTCCGTGGCCAAATACATATCAATTTGGGGGTCCTAGACACGAAAAGGTTTGAGAACCGCTGGATCTAGTTGAACTCAAATTGACTCCAACTGGGATACAATAGAATGTGTTTATTTGACTGCTGATGCACAGGGAGAATGACGGCAGGAACACAGTGTGGAGACACGTCAGCTTTAGTTTGTCTCCGTGGACTGATGAATTTACACCATGATATACAACCTACAACAGACGTATCTGGTTATATACTGACCCAATGACTGTGTGTGTGTGTGTGTACGGTTGCGTGTGCGCGTGTGCGTGTGCGTGTGTGCGTGTGTGTGCGTGTGCGTGCGTGCGTGTGTGTGTGTGTGTGTGTGTGTGTGTGTGTACACTTGTTAATGTGAGAATTACATTATGGTACTATCTTTTACAACTCAAATGTTCTCAGTCCTTAGACAGTAAGACCCTTTGTGTGTGTATCTGTCTTTGTGTGCATGCGTGCATGCATGCATGCATGTGTACGTGTTGTGTTGGGTGTGGTTGCATATACATCTGCACAGACGCGTAACTAGCGGGACGCAGACAGCGCAATTGCGTTGGGGCCCCAGAGTCATTTCGGGCCCACCCGTGCCGTCGGTAAAATATAATAATAAAACAATAACGTTTCATAGACCTGGTTGCTTGTTTCTCGCGCAAAATCTGGCAACACTGGAAGTCAGAAGAGGCGAGGTACACGTTCATCTAGACCTCGTAACTACTGTACAATCTTGTTTGGGCTGTTTTCTGTGGTCCGTGCTCTCTAAAATCCCCGGCGGCAGCTTCGGTGGTGGGGGGATTGAGGGCCCACGGTGAATACCCCGCATCGGGGCCCACTGTTGCCTCGTTACGCCGCTGCATCTGCACTGTGTGTGTGTGTGTGTGTGTGTGTGTGTGTGAGTGTGCACGTGCGTGCGTGTGCGCTCGTGTGTCCGTGTTTCCGTTTCCGCATGTATACCATGAACATGTAATGGCTCGAAAATGCTAAACAAAAAACCTCAAAATTCATATCAAACTGTCAGTGTGTAATAACAAGAGCAGAGAAGAGAGAGCAACAAGTCAGGATCAGCTGTGGGAAACCAGCTAATTATGAAGATTTATAACGAGTCAGTCAGTCAGGCCTCCCTGAGTGAGAGCTCTGCCAAGAACCCTCACAGCCTTTCTCTGTGCACCTCTGGATCATTACACACACACACACACACACACACACACACACACACACACACACACACACACACACACACACACACACACACACACACACACACACACACACACACACACACACACACACACACACACACACACACACACACACACACACACACACACACACACACACGCGTTGGTGTTACTATACCTGTGAGGACTCTAACTCCAAAGCCTGAGTTATCTTTTTTGTCGTATATGCTGGTACGTCGTATGTCGCAAATATATGTGCAGTGTATGTTGTGAACTTGTAGATTGACTATGTTTGGTGTTTGACGGTGCACACCGTAGGCTATAGTATAATTCTGGCATAACTCTATCCCGTAACCTATATGCCAAATCCTAATCCTCCCAACTTGAATCTTTTCCGAAATGCAAGCCTAGAAAGATTTTTAAAACTATATTTTTATAGTTACGGTAGTTATAGTGCTCAGTGTGAATGGCCCCAAACCTTTTTTTTTACCGTAAAACGACCGTTTAAACCACACACACGCGCACGCACCCGCACGCACACATGCGCGCGCGCACGCAGAGTCGGTTGTTTTCCATTTGATGTAAGCCACAACATATGTGGTGTACATGTGTAATAGTGTCAGAGTTTGAATAGCAGCTCTCTGTGTTGGCTTGAGGTTGAGGCTT
>NC_139939.1:11745173-11822673 GCF_963454915.1 Gymnoscopelus microlampas
ATATGAAGTCAGTATGCGTTACACAGCTCCAGATCCTCAGGAGTTTTTTGCTGTGTCAGTTAACAAGGCAAACCTATTGAGTTTCCTCTGTGACGAATGGTGTGAAAATGAGAAACTTAAGTCGGCCCTTGGTCCAACACATCTTTACCTGGGTGGGTGGTTTAAAGAAGAGACAAGGAGTGTGGTGATCAAGGAGGGGTCTATTGAAGATGTCCCTGCACTAGAATCCACACAACAGGAAGCTGATACAAGAATAATACTCCACACCCTGTACAGTGTCCAGAATGACAAAGTTGACAGAGTTGTCATCCATGCCAATGACACAGACATCATCATCATGTGCCTTTACTATGCAGCAACCCATCTCAGATGCCTTCCAGAGCTGTGGGTGAGAAAAAAATTCATACCTTCCTATCCATCAAATGGTATCAGCACTGGGGCTTGCACAGTGTCGTGCCCTGCCCTTTATCCATAGTTTAAGTGCCAGAGATACCACCAGCTATCCCTTTTTCACTGGGAAGAAGGCATGGTTCATGCGTCTGGATCTCCCTGCACTTGAGGAGTTTGGTGAAAACTCTTATGATTCCGTCTCATATGACGTCATCAATCAGGCACGAGACCTCACAATTGCTGTATATACATCCAAAGCGGACCACCCGGAGGATTTTGACCTGAGTAAACTTAGAGTGTACAAGTTCCTCAATAATAGATCAACCCTTTTAAAGCTGCTGCCCCCGACAGAGAATGCCTTTGAGCTGCACCTGAGAAGAGCTGCTCTAGCAACCATAATAGATAAATGTGCACATATCGCCAAGCCGGATATTCCTTCTTTCACAGAGTATGGATGGTCTCTCAGTGCTAGCAATGCAGTCCCTCTTGCATCTACCGAGCCAGCCTTGCCTTTGTCAATGAACAAGGCAATATCATGCCTCTGTTCCTGTGCAAAGAAGGCAATTCCATGCTACTTAGGATGCCGTTGCCAGGTACTGGAGACACGATGCAGCAGGATCAGTGCAACACATGACAACAGTGACAGTGAATAGCATTGTACCATAGTATCATTGGCTTTAGAAGCAGGCAAGACAGCACCATAGAGGTCAAAATGAACCTTTTGTAGGCAACCTCAACTCCGCCTTTACTCTATTTGCCACTAAGTAGTCTATATTTTGTTATGTTACTTGAATGCATACCACTATGTTAATTTGTATAGCCCTAAAGTTGAAGTTTTTGGCAAGTCTTGGAGTGTGCATGTGTATGTTTATATTGTATTTAGTTTATTAAAATGATACATAAGATACATTGTGGGCTTTTTCTCCGATTTTTCTCTGCAATCATCCCCACAACTATAGATCTATAAATCAATAAATCTGGGGGAAAATGTAATACCATACATTATTTATGACTGCAGCCATATTGACAAAATAGAAATGAAAGCTCAAACTGACCAAATGTGTTCATATTGCTTAAAAAGCAGACTTTTTGCCATAACAGTAAGCTGTCACTGTAAAAGTCATAGTAAAACTCATTTTCGCGTGGCATCCATCTTGGAAATATGCAAATTAAAGGGCAAGACACACCCAATCATAAAGATAAGTATTCCATTGAGTTTCCCATGCTCTGAAACCATGAAATAGACACCAAGTTTTTATTTCTAGCCCATCTGGTTCAAAAGTTATTGCCAAAGCTATTTTTTGATAGGGGCCAATATTGAGGCGGCCATATTGGATTTCCAGCAGCAAGTTGACCGGGTTGTCCATATAGGTTGTGATCCTACTGGGTCATAGATATTATTTCTGGTGGCCAACCTTTTATGGCAGGGCAAATGCAGCATATCCCCTTTTGCCCCTGGGTACTGATAGGGGCCAATATTGAGGCGGCCATATTGGATTTCCAGCAAAAAATTGACCGGGTTGTCCATATAGGTTGTGATCCTACGGGGTCATAGATATTATTTCTGGTGGCCAACCTTTTATAGCAGAGCAAATGCAGCATACCCCCCTTTGCCCCCTGGGTACAGTGCAAAAAAAAAAAAATATGGGAGACTGTAATTGGTAGTTGGTTGTAGGTCTATCTAATTGCGTCCAGAGCCATTCTTTTGATCCCGCCCCTTGGGAAAAAAACGTCCTCATAGAAGCACCAGACTCATATCGATGCAGTGATATACAGTAGTCTGGCCACGCGAGGCTCGCACTTTGTTCCCCCTGTCAGTGGACTACTTTTTTTTCATTTTTTCATTTTTAAGATAATACCCCTGAGCCACAAAGGTGGGGTTGTCCAGAAAGTGGTTCCACAAACAGCCAGAGACAATAAAATGGAATGAATCGAATGAATTGAGCTTACACAGTCAAATCTATCATGTTGTGGATGGATGGATGGATGGATACAGTTACAGTTACAGGTAAAGAGATGTAGGCTACTTGCAAGATACAGCAGGGTAAAAAAAAACTCAAAATAAGAAACACCATCAACTAGAAAAAGTGCTCCTCGCAGCACAGGTCTCCGCCAGGTCAGGAAGGTTATTGAGGGCCAGCAATGTTCGGAATTCGCCAAGCAGGATGGAATTTGAAAAATCGGACGCAACCTTGTTGATCACTTGACTATGGAAATAATGTGTACCGATTTGCATGATGTTTGGACCAAATTTGTAGTAGTAACATAAAATATCATCAGAGGGGTTATGGCTTAATTTGTTAATTAAAGGGACTTTGAGTGGGCTACTTAGAAAAGCCCTAAAATAATGTCAGGTATTATTATTGTTATTATCAATTCAACAGTCACATATAACTGCATCTGCATCAGGCTGTACCAGGTGATACGTGTGGCATTTACTCTCTCTGCCATCACTTTGTTCTGTCTTCATTGTCCCGTGTCAATTGGGAAGAATTAATGCCTTGAAAACACAACGTTCACTTACCACGTCTAAAATGGCGTTGGCCACATCCAGCCACACCACGGTGGGTTTTGTGTGGTCTAGAACGGGCCGTGTTGCCATGTACATTCTGTTTCCTTCTTTCATTCAGGTGTATGAAAATGTCAACGTAACTGCACACCTGTTTAATACCTGAAACACAAGAGTGAACACAACTATGAAAAAATATGTACCACACACAAAATATCCATTAGCAAAGCAAAGCAAAAATAAGCCCAAAGTACGTTTGTTCTAAGCTGGTCCACCTGGCTCTCATTGGCCCCTCTCAGTCAAAAATTGCAACCAACCACTCCAACCATTGCTCGACTGTTTACAAGACATAAAAATCTGGATGGCCACAAATTTCCTTCACCTGAATGATAGCAAAACCGAAGTTATCATCTTTGGCAATACCACTTCCTCCGCCTCCCTTTCCCTTGGTACCCTCTCCCCCAACATCCGCCCCTCTGTAAAAAACCTCGGTATCATTTTTGATAGTTCTTTTAAATTTGATAAACAAATTGGTTCCGTTATCAAATCCAGCTTTTTCCAACTTCGTTTAATTGCCAAGGTGAAAGCATTTCTCCCAGCCAAACACCTAGAGATGCTCATCCACGCCTTTATTTCATCTAGGCTGGATTATTGCAATGCACTTTATTCTGGTATCGATCAATCGCTGCTCAGGCGCCTGCAGCTAGTTCAGAATGCTGCTGCACGCCTCCTCACAGGCACCAAAAAACGTGATCATATATCCCCAGTCCTGGCCTCTCTCCACTGGCTCCCCGTCAAATTTAGAATTGATTTTAAAATCTTAATAACTGCTTTTAAATCCCTCAATGGGATGCCCCCCCTTTATTTAACGGAGCTTGTGGAACACCACAACCCACCTAGAGCCCTAAGGTCAACTCACCTCTCTTTAATGACTCCCACAGTAACTGCCAGAGCCGGCGCGCCCTATTAGGCAGAGTAGGCAGTTGCCTAGGGCGCCACTAGGGGGGGGGGGGCGCAAAAGAAAAAAAAAAAAAAAAAAAAAACTTTTTTTTTCTTTTTTTTTCCAGAATCTAGGTGGCGCTGTGGCAAAAAACGGTGGCGGTGCGGGGGGGGGGGGGGGGGGGGGCGCCAGGAAAAATATTGCCTAGGGCGCCAAATTACCTAGCACCGGCACTGGTAACTGCTAAACTTAGAACCAGGGCCGACCGCGCTTTCGCCGTGGCTGCCCCCAGGCTCTGGAACGATCTACCCCTTGTTATTAGATCCGCCCATTCCATTGGGGTTTTTAAGTCCTTACTCAAGACTTACTTTTTTGACCTGGCTTTTAACCAAAATTAAGCTTTAACTTGGATTTGTTGTAATTGCTCATGATGTAATTGTACTTTGAACTGTATTGTGTACTTGTTGTTCTTGTGTTGTTGACCTGTACAGCACTTTGGTCGGCGACAGTCGTTTTTAAATGTGCTATATAAATAAAGTTTGATTTGATTTGATTAGCTGTGGTCATTGAGAGGCCCCATTTTATGGTTCCACATATAGAAAGCCCATTCATTCAGCCCATAGAGGTTTCCGAAAAATATGTATTTATATACATTATTTTAAGCCTGGAACCAAGCCATCCAGACTCCTGGTGAATCATGACCATAAAACATTTGATTCTGTGTAAACACATATTTGAAAAACGCAAAAAAGGGTAGTTATTAAATATAGTATAGAATATAATAAAAAATGTAAATCATTTTTGAAACCTTCTACACAAATCTAGTACGGGGCTCCCTGGCACAAAACATTTTCAGATGGGGGTTAGGGGACAAATACATATTAATTTTGGGGTCCATGACATGAAAATATTTGAGAACCACTGGTTAAAATGATTTAAATTTAAAATTGTGAAGCAAGCCCAAATGAGCAACTAAGCCCAAGAAACCACAACCCACACAACCAAATTTTACAAGCAAAAATAAGCCCAAAGTACGTTTGTTCTAAGCTGGTCCACCTGGCTCTCATTGGCTCTCACTGACTCTCATGACGTAGATGTTCGTACCTTCTTTTTATATACCTTGGTGTAATGCAGGTTATCAGTTGCCAGATTTTGCAAAAGAAACAAGCGGCTGTGTCGATAAAAACAAGCCCAAAAGAAGCAACTGGCTAATTCTTTTCCACTTTTACATCGGCTGTTTGAAAATAGCAGATCAACAAGCTCACAACGTGTCACATCATGACACGTTGTGAGCTTGTAGATCTGCTATTTTAAAAAAATATTTTGAAAAAAAGTAAAATATTCAGTTTAAAAAAAACAAAACATTTTAGGCTATCAACACAAATCTTGTATGGGGGTCCCTGGCACCACATATTTTCAGATGTGGGTCTGCGACAAATACATATTAATCTGGGGTATCCTTGACATGAAAGAAATGTGGGAACCACTGGTTTAAAAAACATTAGAAAGCAAGCCCAGTGAAGTGACTACAATTTAAAAAATAAATAAATAAAATGCTCATTTATAAGCAGACATGGCAACACGGGTAACAGCGTATTAGGAGCTCCTTTGATCCCAAGTAGTGGCTTCCGCGTGCGGTTGGGGTTAGGGTGAGGGTTAGGTATAGGGTTCGTTAACGTCGGAAAGGCGACATGTCATGAGACATGAGTATACATGAGTCACCGAAACACTAGGGGCCAGTAATGTCGGTCCTGGCTCTGCAGGCCTGTCTGCAGCCGTTAGCTTCTCTCGCGCTGTTCTCAACTCCAATTGCCGCTCGAGCGCTCTCCTCCCCCCCATACACACACACAGCACACACGCACACCAGCGAACACGACGACGGTATGTTAACAAGCGCTGCTTGTTTGGAAGTAATAAAAGACTCTTATAGTGAAATAAACAACTCATAATATAACTTTACTCGACATACACGTCGAGTGTCAGTGCTTGCTGGTGAAAAAAAAACTGCTAAAACACACTATGTGAGCACTGCAGACTGTGGAAAGACAAGTGAATTATCTCTCCATCCATCAAACAGGTGAGTTTTACTGCAGGTGTGTGTTAGTTTAGTGTCAACCTTTCCCATGTCAAGGACCCCCAAATTGACACTTATTAGCCCGCGGACACTCATTTCAAAAGATATGCCAGGACCCCCATAAGAGAAGATTGTTTACAGCTCTAGCAGTGATTCTCAACCATTTTAATTTCAAGGACCCCTCTTGACATGCATTTAGGCTACGGACCCCCATTTAATGAAATTTCTATCTCTGGGACCGTAATTTATATTGTAAAGTCAATGTTAATTTGAGAGTGTACAAAATGGAACCAAATGGACCCGGTTCCATTTGTACACCCTCAGAGTTGCAGACCCATAAGGGTCCCATTTGGTTCCTAACTATCCATCATGTAGCTGGGGACCCCCTAGAACTCCCTCAAGGACCCCTGGGGATCAACGGACCCCACTATGAGAACCAATGGCTTAGCTCAGTGGTTCTGAAACTTTTTCATGTCTAGGACCCCAAAATTGACACATAATAGTGGAAAAAGTACTCAAAGTCTGGAATTCCAAATGTACTTAAGTAAAAGTACAAACGTATTTGGTATCAAAATGTACTTAAAGTACCACAAATAAAAGTACTAAAATGTTAGAAAATAGCAGATCTACAAGCTCACAACGCGTAGCGAGCTTGTAGATCTGCTATTTTCAAATAGCCTAGGTATAAAATGGGGCTAAAGTGGTTAATGCATGTTTTATAATGTAATGATGTATATCTACAAAGTTACAAGTAACTAAAGATTTCAAATAATTGTAGTACAATATTTGATGGTTTAAGTGGTTACACAGATGTGTTCCCGGTTTTAATGAGTTAAATAAAGGTGCAATAACACATAAAACCCCCTCTCTGCTCTCTCTAGATGGCGAGCAACAGGTTGTGGCACGCCCGCTACCCCGTGCTGACCTACGTGCAGATCATGGTGTTCTACAACGTGTTCACACCTCAGTCCGCCCGCCGAAGTGCTGCTGCATCCGCACGCTGGTGATGCAACTACTGCTGGACAAGCAGCTGGAGGTACAGTAGCAGCACACACAGTAAGAAAGTTATAATGGGGCGCTGATGGTCAGGTGGCAAGTACATATCATTGTGGGGGTCCTTTGACATGAGAAAAGTTTGAGAACCACTGATATTATAGCAGGATACGTTTAAAAAAAAAATTGTTAGGATTTAGAATACATTTGTAGGATCCCCCAGAAGCAAAAGATTTGAGTTAAAAATGTTCGGTTTAAAACATATATATATCAAAAGTTTGGGTTTGGAGTCTAAAAGATTAGGCTCCAAGAAAAGCTTAGGTTCGGGGGCCCAACACATGCTACAAGGCCCCAACTACAAGCTCACAACGCTTCGCACTGCAAGGTGTTGTGAGCTTGTAGATCGGCTATTTAAAAAAATGTTGCCTTTCTTGTAATATTTGACAATTTAGCCAATGTTTGACCATTTCTTATAGTATAGTTGGCTACTTCTGACGCAGTAATGGTTTATTAGTTTATTTTTATTTGTCATTTTAGAGGTATTAAAAAGGTCTTAAAAGTCCTTAAATTGTAACTTTAGAAAATGTTCAAATACCCTGTATTCACTTATACTGTATGTTGGTTTGTTTACTGTTGAGTGAGAAAATAATGTTACACAATAAGCTAATCATCTGGGGACCCCCAAAATAATTTGGGTCCCGACCCCCAGTTTGGGAACCATTGTTCTACTACTCAATGCTCAATCTAGGCATTATCATTGTATTGTGTAACTGCTGTTCTACTTTTATGGCAGTAGTATGGCATAATTTACAGTAATACAAACGTTTAAAGGTGGGGTAAGTGCTTTTCTTTGGTTAAAATAAGTGTTAGATAGCTCTATATTCTGATAGTAATCATTGCTTTAGAGTGTTTGTTCAGTAAGGAGTCTCCATGTCTCCAGCTCTACAGAAAATGAATTTTCAGGTTAAGATACCAATTTTATCCAATCAGGATAGAGAACTCAGACAGGATACAGATTAAACAAGTGAAATTGGAAGTGATGACACAAAGAAATGAGCAGACACAATTGGAACTGGAACACTATACAAATTAAATAAATGGGCACTATCTCCTGATTGGCTGAAACTTTGTCACGTACCTGAAATAAAATGTATGTTCTGTTTATTAAAGAGCTGGATAGACTGGGAGGGAGACTCCTGTTACTGAACAAACACACTATTAGAATATAGTGCTTTAGCCTTTTAACAAAACACTTTTTTCAACCCAAAAATATCACTTACCCTACATTTAAGAAAATGTAAAAATGCAATGTTGAAAATATTTTGATAACTGTAAATGGCGTTTTTTTTAGTCAATATCTCATCTGCTTTTAGAAGCAATTGAAAATACAAATGATGTCGCATAGCCTATACTTTGTTGATGCCCCCCAGGGGCACTGTGCTTGAATATCTGTCAGCTCTCCAAGATGATCAAAAGCTTAAGACTTAATGCCACTTTTGTTAACCACTTGAACCCCCAGCATCCCTATTCTGGGGGGAACGTTCAGCAAAAATAGCCGATCTACAAGCTCACAGCGCGTTCTGAGCTTGTAGATTTGCTATTTTTGGCGAATCGATTTGTGTAGAGTGAAAGAAGAGCATACCAAATGCGCTCTTTACAGGTCCGTTTTTATCAAGTATAGAGCGTTTAAGTGGTCCTGAATTTGCATCCTAACAAAAGCTTATTCATCCTAGTGTATGACAGAGGACAATTTCACGATAAATTAAAATCTCTGCGATACGATTATTGTGACAGTTGTGACAGGATACAGTATACGTATACAGTAAACATATTGCCTCAATTCACTGGCTCCCTGTACATTTCAGAATGATTTTTCTCTGATATTTCAAGAAATAGCAGATCTACAAGCTCATGTGCCGAGCTTATAGATTTGCTCACTTTAATTAATGTTTGTTTGTCCTTCTTTCTTTCTTTCTTTCTTTCTTTCTTTCTTTCTTTCTTTCTTTCTTTCTTTCTTTCTTTCTTTCTTTCTTTCTTAGAGTGGAGACAGACTGTGCCGTTGAAAGGCTCAACCCGAGGATGCCCTTAGAGATGGAGATCTCTCTCTATCCATGGATTTGTTTGCATGGGGGATTCCTCCGCGCCAACGGCCCTGGTCTTCGGTGGTCTCCACCGTGGATTGATTGCTGATTGACGCAAAATTCCACAACAGTGTGTATGATGTGTCTTCATTGATGCAGAATTCCACGACAGTGTGTATGTGTCTTCGGTGGTCTCCGCCGTCGGCCTCCACCGAAGACCTCGGCCAGCCGGGGGTTTCCTCTGAAGACGACTCTAAGTAGGAACCTCTTTTCCTTTTCCTTTGCTGGATGCTGCAGCTGTTTCATGCTGCAGTTTGTTGGATGCTGCTTGTGGTGTTGGTGTTGGATGCTGATTGTGTCGTATGCGTGCTGATGTGGTTAAAGATGTTGCTCTGCTGCTTTTTTCCCCAGGTATTTTTTTTCAGGTTGTGGAATCAAACGCCGACGTTGAATCTACGACTATGTTGGTAGTGTAGTGTTGTGGCTGTTATTTTGTGGCTGTTAGTTAATGTGTGTGAGAGAGATCATTTGCATTCAATATGTTTTTAGACATAGGCCTCTATAAATCCGGGCATGAACCTGGTAATTGGGGGGGGGTGGCAGGCGGGCGTTCACACTAATCACATGACGCTGCTACATTTTAATCAATGACGAGCCACATTTTTCATTTAAAAGTTTAATTTCTTGCCCGAAGAAGATCAAGAACATGTCGATGTGTTCCTTCCAACATACCTGAAATGAGTCAACGAAAAGCACATTTTGAATGATTTCTTCAGTCTTCAGTGAGAAGATGATTGATTTGACAACGCTGGACATCACTTATCACGATGTCTGGGAAATAGTTTTAGGCCAAAAACAAAGAAAAAGTGCTTTCCGCCAGGTCAGGTAGGTTATTGTGGCCTCCTGGTGGCGCTAAATGTGAAAAGGGTGCCATTTCTTCTTAGGCCTTGCATGGCAATCGTACTCTGCATTAATGATTTGAGGCATTTTGTTCCAAAAATATGTTTTGCTAAATTAGACCTGCTGGTGGCACTATAACAGGTCAATGTTAAAAGGGTGGCATTTGTTCCTCAACATAGTGTGAATGTGCATGCAAAGTTTATCCTCAATCGGACGCTGTGTTCATGATTTGCGGCATTTTGTTCAAAACAAGCCACTACTGCAAACTTTGGATGTGAATCTCAGCCAATCAGGATGGAATCAGAAAAATCAAACAGATCCGTCTTGATCACATGACTTTAGAGATCATGTGTACCGATTTGCGTGAAATTTGGATAAAATCGGGAGTCATATAAAAAAAAGAGTTTTACATAAGTCGGCCTCCTGGTGGCGCTATAAAAGGAAACATGCAGGCCAATGACCTTTAGGGAGTGCGCATACAAAGTTTTACACAGATCGGTGCATTTATAGATAAAAACACGAATCGGCCTGTTTTAGCGCCACCATGAGGCTGATTTGAAAATTCAAATGGCGTTTCTTCCTCGGCCTAGTGGGAATGTGCGTGCAAAATCTCATGGAAACTGCATGCTGTGTTCATGATTTGAGGCATTTTGTTCAAAACAGGACACTCCTGCAAACGCTGGAAGCCATTTTTAGCCAATCAGGATGGAATATGGAAAATCTGAAAGACACATTTCCGTTTAATGACAATAGATATACACAATAAGCGTTCTCAAAGTTAGTTTGTGCTCTTCAGTAATACCTGAGATGGCAAAATCCAAGTGCTTTGGTTGCAAAGTTAAACAAGTCTCCGCCAGGTCAGGTAGATTATTGTGGCCTCCTGGTGGCGCTATAATAGGCCAATGTGAAAAGGGTGGCATTTCTTCTTAGGCCTTGCACGACAATCAGACACTGCATTCATGATTTGAGGCATTTTGTTCCATGTGGCTAAATTAGACCTGCTGGTGGCGCTATAACAGGCCAATGTGAAAAGGGTGGCATTTCCTCCTGGGCCAAGTGGGAATGTCTGTGGAAAATTTCATGGAAATCGCACACTGCGTTCATGATTTGAGGCATTTTGTTCAAAATGAACCAATCCTGCAAACTTTGGAAGACAATTTTAGTCAATCAGGATGGAATATGGAAAATCAGACAGATCCGTGTTGATAACATGACTATAGAGATACTGTGTACCGATTTGCATGTTTTTTGGACAAAATCTGTAGGAGTAATAGCAAAAAATGTGTTTTGCAAAAGTCGGCCTCATAGTGGCGCTATGACAGGCTGATCTGAAAAAATGTGGGGCAGAGGTTCTGCTGTGGCATCCAGGGAGTGTGTGTGAGCAGTTTCACAGCGACCGGGCCAACGGTGGCGGAAATTAGCTGGTCACAGACAGAAGGACGGACACACGGACACACGGACGGACGGACGGAGGGTAAAACATACTCTCTCGCCATGCCTTCGGCCTAGCGGAGACAATAATGAGCAATAGCATTCAACAGTAGGCCTACACCCTCTACAAAAGTATATACTAAGAACAGACAGTAACCATGTCAGACAGTGTCCTTACGGTATTGTACTGTTGTTACTTCAGACCTCATTAGTATATTGCGGTATATAGTGGTTAACAGTAACCACTTGAACCCTAGCATCCCTATTCTGAGGGGAACATTAGCCGAAAATAGCTGATCTACAAGCTCACAACTTGATCAGCTATTTTCAGCACAGTGGTTTGGTGTAGAGGGAAAAAAGAGCAGAGTGAAAGGTCAGGTTTACTAAGTATTGACAGTTTAAGTGGTTAAATGTCTGAAAATACACATTAACATCAATCCAACACCGATGATAATGCTGTCAAACAAGTCTATGAAATCTATGAAAAAGTTTAATCTGCAGCACTATTTTATACAATATGTAGTGGGGGTCCCTGCTTCATCTCTCTCTCAGCCAAGGGGGTCCTTCGCCTGAAAAACGCTGAAGACCCCATGTCTATTGTATTGACCGAGCAGAGCAACCATCGTGTGCCTTTGTGTATACACTCTGACAGGGTACATAAAGGCCAAGGCCATGTGTGCACTCTCAGAAGAGTTAAATTAACGCTGCGTTTGGACTGCCAAGGCACCGGATCGCGGTCCAATGCGGTCTCTGTGGACAAGAGATGGAATGAGCCGTTTGCAGCACAGATCCGCTGTTACAGTATACCAGCCAACTTGACAGAGCTGCATGCTGTGGGAAGCGCTGCTCAGTTAACGCCCGGACCAACGTCCCCCCGGTGGAACGCTTTAGAGTTTCCACACCTCGTAAAAGGTCAGCTTCCAGTGTACTGGAGGAGCTGTCGGGGGCCACAGTTAGAACACTGTCATGTTTGATTTAATGGGTGTGATGCAGTCTTCCCTGAAGATATAGGGTCGAGACGCGTTTTGTGCACGGACCCAGCTTTTATGGTTTTGTTTTAAACTTTCCTACAATTCCTTTTCTTTCATATCCTTTTTTTTCAAATATAAAACAAATATTCAAAAGATTGAAAAAGACATTTAAAAACTAAAAAAGAGAAATCAAAAGATGTTCAGGAGAAAAAGTTACTATTTTTACTTATTTTTTAAATAGGGCCTAATAATGTATTTGTGTAAGTTTTAACTGTACTGTATTGAATTTTGTAATGTTTATTGAAAAATGATAAACATTTTGGTAAATACAGAATAGAAAAAGAAAAAGTTTGAGTCCTGGGGATACACCACATTTCTCTTTTGTCTCTCAAGCTGAAAAGGTTTGGGAACTGGTCATTCAAGATTCAAGACTTTATTTGTTACATCTCATATACAGGTACATGAGTCAAATACATTGTCTTTGGCTCCTCAACATTGTATTCATTGTATTCTGAACTGCCCATAACCCACCAATGAGACAGAGTGAGTAGATGGAAAGTGTGTGTGCGCGTGTGCGTGTGTGTGGATGGGAGCGACAGCGGTTAATATATAATAGACAGGCACTTGAAACAGGGCGACACCTTCATGTGTCACATTGAAACAAGATGACACTTTTGTGTGTGTGTGTGTGTGTGTGTGTGTGTGTGTGTGTGTGTGTGACGTGTTATCTTATCAGACGGGTAGAAATAGTTCCTGTAGCGGAGGTGTGTGTGTGTTCTGACAGCTCCTCACACGCGCGCGCGCGCGCACACTCTCTCTCTCTCTCTCTCTCTCTCTCTCTCTCTCTCTCTCTCTCTCTCTCTCTCTCTCTCTCTCTCTCTCTCTCTCTGGCCTCCATGACATGTATTTTCTCCAACCCAAACAGTTGATCTAACTTTATGATTGGACCATTAAAAAGCACTCACACTAGTCTTATCATCCCCTAGTGTTGTTCAGCACTTAAAGAGACATGCAAAACCTACAACTGGAGTGAAAGAAGTCATTTTAATAACACTCTGAATGACAGCACAGTAGGTTGAACAAGGTTGAAGCAATTATTAATATTGTATATTTAATGTAAAGGTTCCGTTTCAGCCTTGCTTCTTCTTCTTATTGATATAAATATCTAAACATTTTACATTTTAAGGACCCCCTGTTTAGTATGAATTAGGCCATGCACCCCTATAACTCTAAAGCCCCCTTTTCCACAGGGTCCATTCTTTTTAATTTTGAGTGTTTGAGTGCTTCCACTGAAAATTAATTGGTTCAGAACCATAAAAGTTGGTTCGGAACTGGAACCAAAAGCAAAACGTACTTGAAAAGAAAAGGGAAACAGCTCTGCTGATTGAATTTCCCCCTTGAAATGGACACTTCCACCGGTCATATTGGACACATTGCTGGCCAGGACTGGAATCAACCCTGGGTCAACTGGGGACTTGATCTGCTCCCCAAGCAGGCTCTCTAAACATTCAGCTATTACACCCTCAATTACAATGGCTCAGCTTAAAACTGGTGGACACGCAAGTCAGTTCGTGGCCGGTTCCGTCAAAGCACCACGTTTCCAAGAATCTAGAACGGAAATCAGTTCTAGAACCAAAGTTCTTTTGGTGGAAAAGGAGCGTGAGAGTGTACAAATGGAACACAATTGACTCGTAAGGGTCCATTTGGTTCCAGAGTTACAGACCTGTAAGTGTCTATTTGGTTCCTAACTATCAATCATTTAGATGGGGACCCCCTGGAAACCCCTCAAGGACCCCAGGGGGTCCCCGGCCCACACTTTGAGAACCACTGTGTTACACAGTACTACAAACATTAGGCCATCTTCCACTGGATAATAAACACAGCACTCCCATTAATAATATGACTTAATATCTCATAAACGTAACAGTTCACTGTCTCTTCCATTGCACTGTGCTCATAGCTCTCATGGAGAGTTTAAACTTTAAACCATGCAATAGTAATGATAAACAATACATTTTACACAGACATACTTAAACTAAACTCAATTAAATTATATATAGTGCCTGAGGTAAACTACATGGGTCCTATTGTTAAAATTTGAGTGGAACCTTATATTAAGTTTGTGTGTGTGTGTGTGTGCGCGCGTGTGCGTGTGCGGGAGTGTGAGTGTGAGTGTGTGCGCGCGTGCGTGAGACATAGAGTATATAAAGACATTTTGGTTGGTTTGGATACAATATGTGGGGGTTATTGTATTCTAAGCTCCCACAGTCTTATTTTTTTACAAGAACAAAGACCTTATAGTTATAACCAAGTATGTTCTGTGTGTATGTACATATGTTTGTACTAGAGAGAGAGAGAGAGAGAGAGAGAGAGAGAGAGAGAGAGAGAGAGAGAGAGAGAGAGAGAGAGAGAGAGAGAGAGAGAGAGAGAGAGAGAGAGAGAGAGCAGTGTGTTTGTCTGCCCTTGAGAGCTCAAATCAAATCAGGGATAAGTGATACCAGAGTGAGTGTGTTGCCACCGCTATGTCACCATGGCATGAGAGGAGGAACACGCACATGCACACACACACACACACACACACACACACACACACACACACACACACACACACACACACACACACACACACACACACACACACACACACACACACACAGGCACACACACTGAGAGATCAGCCAACCTGACCATGTAACACATATAGTACTGCTGTTAAGACATGGGAAGCAGCCCCAGAAAGCTACAAGTTGAGAGTTTGTCACAGTTCCCATTATGTGCTAACTATTGTACCCGTTGTCAGGGTACCTGGGGCCTTATTTGGCGCACCGCCTTACCCCTTTTACCTAAACTCTTTAGGCATTGTTTTTTTTTATTTTGAAAAAAAAAAAAAAAATGTGAAAAGGCTGTTTGAACTATTTTTTATTGTTTTTCAAAATATTTAAAACATGCCTACCAAGTTTAGGCATAAGGGGTAAGGTGGCACACAAGATAAGGGCCCTTAGTGCAATAATAGTCTAGGACCTCAGTCTGAAGTCATATTGAAGACGTTAGTGTTTTGTCTACTGGTAGGGCACATACACACACGCACGCACGCACGCACGCACGCACGCACGCACGCACGCACGCACACACGCACACACGCACACACACACACACACACACACACGCGCACACACACACACACACACACACAGGTACATAAGCTCAGAGGTTCTTCTAGTCTAGTGCAGTCAGTGTTATAACAGGAGTATTGCTGCCACCTGGTGGCAATACGGCAGACATGCATGTTAAGTTATAAATTACAGATGTATTCATTATTACATTAACATCAGGCTGGTGATCAAGAGGTAATTTTATGCTCCCTTTGGCTACATTATTTCATTATTTCATAGGAATGAAAAAAATAATGAATGTCTTTTGGAATGTTCAAAATGTCTCTTCTAGCTGCAATGCGGTGATGAGAGGTTAATCTGCACCATCTCAGAGGACGCCTATTCTTTACTGCCTCAAGACTATTGAACTTCTGGCTGAATTTGGGAAAGTCCAAATTCTGTGGAGAGCCCGATTAGAGCTCTGGTGTGAAGATGGGTCCAAACTGGCTTGGGTTTCACTTTCACCATGAAGTGTTATTTATTCTTGTAAAGTTTTGACTAAGACCAGGACAACTTATAGTTTCCATGGACGCACAAAACAGCAAAAATAAATAACACTTTGGTATTAAAGTTTCATATTTGTTGCTTGTGCCTTAGGGATGGTGATGACCAGCGTTTCTGATCGGAGACACAAAGGAGACTCTTTGTGATCCTACCGTAACCGCTGCCGTTCATCAAATTATTGGCTTAGGAATGTGACAAAAACACAAACATATCCATGGATTCAAGTACCCATGGGGTAACTAATCGAAAAAAAAGTCATTTTGGGGGTGAACTATCTCTTTAACTAACTCCCCCTGCTCCTCACAGTTGGTCTCCTCCTCTCTGATTGACACCAACAGCTGGCCACTGATTGGCTACTTGGTTGATTGGCCTGGCCTTATAAACACCGCTGCTCTGTTTAAGAGGTTAGGTTTGTGGGAACCAAGGACTGAAGTCTGAACAGGTCAGGATAGGATATCATGAGACATTCATGAAGGGTCAACACTTGAAGTTGACAGAGCTGAAAGAGAAAGTTAAAGTCCAAGGCATACCCAACCAATACTTATTCAAAGAGGACATGCCACCCTATCCCCGGCCGGAGTTCAGGTTCACACATCTGCATCATGAAGCCCCCAAGGTTGGTGCCCTGTGCTGCGCTGCTTTTATCCGCCAGATTGGGACGTTCACGGCATATTTTGCACCATCACGGTGCGTTCATCATCGGTGACGAGTGCCTCTAAACAGCCGCTGCTGGCTGCGTGCACGCAGCGAGGCAATGCGAGGCGATGCGAGGCGATGCGAGGCGATGCGAGACACTCACACAATCACGTGCAGCATGCGTCCTCGATCTCCAGGCTTTTATTTTTTATTTTTGCTAAAAAATAAAAGCTTGGAAATTCCTGTCCCAGCTGTTGGTACGCAAAAGCGCCTCGCGTCGTCTGATGTGGTGCTCATTTTTTATTTTGGGTGCGCATGCGCACCTGCGCACCAGTTATGTGCACCCCTGATTATTAATGCAACTATTAGTCTGCCTACTTAATGCAGCTAGCAGATTTATTTTTTAGATGTAATTTATATTAGTGTCTGCAGCTGAGCATGCTGTGACCTGTGTTTTTGTTTTATCTCTTCAGACAGGTAGTAGGCCTACTATAGGTCTTGCTCATGTCTAATTTCCACACTTCTGTATCATCTTATATGAAGTGTGACTGGCAGTTAGGCTTATGAACAATAGACAACTAGGCTTATGAACAAAAAAACGAAAGAAATGTTTTTTATATATTACTATTAACTTTAAAAGCTAATTAAAATTGAAAACAAAAAGTCAAAACGAAATAAATCTGTAAAACTATAATAACCTAATTACGTTATCCAATGATATCTTAAGTTTCTTCATCCACCTATGTTACATTGAGCTATGTGACATTGATCTATGTATGTTACATTGAGCTATTTTACATTGAGCTCTGACTAGGCATTACCCACATCAAAGTACACAAGTATTAACTTGAGCTAGAACCAATCACAAAATATTATAATTATAAATAAATATACAAACTTCAACCAGTAAAATGGTACGTAGAGAATATATTTGTTGTAGCAAAAGTTTCAACACTGTATTTTTTCCCGTTCTGTTAAATCTCATATTTTGTTCTTTTGTTATTTAGAGGCTGACCTTTGACATGACTCGCCTGAGAAGCTACTGTACTTGCGTTTCTGTGAGCCAGGCCATCCCACCGTCTCCCCATCTGACGAGTTTGACAGTTACGAAGACGCTCAGGAGCTGGTTGAGGCGTACTGGCCTTATTACCCCATACCACTGTAGTGACCATTGTAGTGACCCCCCACTTAAAAGAGCACTTCAATCGTCATGTTATTGGTCCTCACTAATGCTCATAAGATGGCACCATTTCCGTCTACTTGCTCTGGTGGGCCGTGGACAGTGGGGCTGTGGACAGTTCAGGAACAAAACCTGTTGGGGATTCCAAGCTAATAGAAACTACCTGTATTTTACTGGAAAGTAGGCACACTGTAATAGAAGCCATTGTTCTTGCTTCTAGCACAGGTCTCCGCCAGGCCAGGTTGCCTACCCAGGGCCCACAAACTTTGGAAGGCAGTCATAGCCAATTGGAATGGGATCTGAAAAATATGACTCATACATCTTGATCACATAACCCTAGAGATAATGTGTACAGATTTGTGTGAGTTTTGGACCGAATCTGTAGGAGTAGTAACACTTTTTTTTGTGAAGAAAACGCACTATGGCAGAAAATGTGTCATTCATCGTCATAATCCAAGGAATCCAGAGAAAAAAATATGTTGATTGTACGACCAAGAGTTATTGGGCAAAACATGAAATGGATTGTTGTGGCGCCGCCACGAGGAGATTTGAGATGGGATGAAGGTTCCTCCTTGGCTTAGTGGGAATGTGCGTGCAAACTTTTTCAGCAATCGGGCAATGTCAAACAGGCCTCCCCCAAACACGTTGGAAGCCAATCATAGTCAATCGGAATGGAATATGAGAAATGTGACAGATACGTCTTCATCACATGACTACAGAGATAATGTATACTGATTTGTGTGAGGTTTGGACAAAATCTGTAGGAGTAGTAAAAAAACAACGTGTTTAGCAAAAGTCTGTCTCATGTTGGTGCTATAACTGGCCAATTTGAAAGTAAACATTGGATGGAGATTCTTCCTTGACCTACTGGGAGTGTGCGTGCAAAGTCTCATTGGTCAGGGCGCCACTGAAAATGGTCACTTCACCAGCAGGGTGAGTGGTGCTGCAAACACTTTTTGGTATTGATTTAGTGCTTTTTTCAGCAGCCCCTGTACAGTATTCCGGTGCCGTTATTCTTAATATTCTGGTCATTTATTTCTTTGGCCAGCCGTTTGTTCGTTAAGCCGGCATGATAAAGTGTAAGGGCTATTGCAATTTGTATATTTTGTTCTGGAATTATGTCAACATTGAGTGTAGGAGAATGCATGATATCAGTTTACTAATGCCTTGCACCATTCATTTTTGCTTTCGACCTCTCTAACTCTATTACATGACTGCTTAAACACTTTACTGCAGTTGACCAGGGTCCCCCAAAGGTCTATACTTGGTCCCCTCCTTTTTTCTCTCTAGCCTACACCAAATATCTTTGCTGAAAATAGCCAATTTACAAGCTCACCACGCATCCCAATGCAACTTACTGTGAGCTTGTAGATCTGCTGTTTTCGCCAAACATTGGGATGCTAGCCTTCATTAGTGGTTAGTAGTATGAATTGTAGGGTTGTAGTACTCGAGACCGCTTTTTGATTTACTCGGCCTTGTCTCAGTCTCGCCCATAATTTGACTCGGTCTTGACTCGGTCTCGCCCATAATTTGACTCGGTCTTGACTCGGACTCGGAGTAAGGGACTCGGGACTGTACCCCCACCGAGTTCACTCGAGTCCAAGACCAAGTCACTACAATGCAATGAAATTATTTTATTATACCCATATTATGAGGAGCCCATTAACATTATAAGAGAGCTGTCTGGCGCTTATGGACAGCTGTCTTGGAGTGCATCATCTTGTGGTTGACAGCGCAGCAGCAGCAGAACACCAGCAGGCCTGTCCCTCTAGTTTATATTCTTTTTAAATGATATCCACGAACAGCGCAAGCTTTCCAGGTGTTTATTTATTGTCTCCGCCAGGCCGAAAGGCATGGCGAGAGAGTATGTTTTACCCTCCGTCCGTCCGTCCGCGTGTGTGTCCGTCCTGTCTGTGTGTTAGCAGCTAATCTCCGGCACCGTTGGCCCGGTCGCTCCGAAACTGTGCACACACACTCCCTGGATGCCAATTCAGAACCTCTGCCCCAATTATTTCACATGGGCCTGTTATAGCGCCACCAGGAGGCCGATTTGTGCAAAACCCATTTTTTTACATTACTCCTACAGATTTTATCCAAACGTCATGCAGATCGGTACACAGTATAGTCATGTGATCAACACGAATCTGTCCGATTTCCCATATTCCATCCTCATTGCCTATGGTTGGCTTCCAAAGTTTGCAGGATTGGTTTTGAACAAAAAGCCTCAAACTATGCACGCAGCTTGCGATTTCCGTGAATTTTCACACGCACATTCCCACTAGGCCGAGGAAGAAATGCCACCCTTTTCACATTGGCCTGTTATAGCGCCACCAGCAGCTCTAATTTAGCAAAACACATTTTTGGAACAAAATGCCTCAAATCATGAATGCAGTGTCTGATTGCCGTGAAAGACCTAAGAATAAATGGCACCCATTTCACATTGGCCTATATAGCGCCACCAGAGGGCCAGAATAACGTACCTGACCTGGCGGAGACCTGTGCTCCGAGGAGCACTTTTTCTAGTTTATTGTGTGTTCACTGTGTAGCCTGTGGTTGTTTTAATCATCAGTCTCTAATCATAAAGATGATTAGAGACTGCTTTCAGTAAGGTTTCCTTGCGCACATTATAGATTCCCACAACTTGCCATTTTAGCGATGAAGGTTCTGTCAGTCCCTGCCTCCGGTGGAGAGGGTTTTTAGTGCAGGAGGACTTATTATGAGACCCCATCGTGCTCGTTTAGGTCACACCATGCTGCATTCTCTTGTGTTTTTGAAAGGCAACCACACTTTGATTTAATTTTATGGCTACACATTCCAATCAGGCAGTCATGTTAACCGTTTAAGACGTTTTTTGTGCCAAGGAGTCAAGGACCCCCAAAATGATATGTATTTGGCTGCGGACCCCCCTCATCTGAAAATGTTTTGTGCCAGGGACAAGGGAATATTTTTGTTGAAGAACACTTTCAAGATTTTTCAAAAATGAAATAGCAGATGTACAAGCTTGTATCTGCTATTTTTGAGAACCACTGTTCTAAACCAATGTTCTAAATCCTAAGAATTTTCTGAAAAACTTAAGGTGCTATATACTGTATAGCAACAATCTAAAATGACACGGATGCTTTCCCGGTGATTTTTTTTTTTTTTTTTTGGTTAAAATGAGCTTGTACAGCACAGTTGTGTTTAGCAAAAAGCTTTGTGTTCTGGCTATGTTACTTGTTATTTCAAATAAATATTTGAATGAATCAAACATTTTGTAATATTTTTACATAAACATGCCATGTACATTTATTTACACATAGTGACAATACACATTTTCACACATTATGCATACTTTTTGAATATAGTTGATTGTAGTAGGCCAGGCATACCTAATTTTGAGCTTTTCCAAAGTCAGAAACATATTGCATTGTTTCAGATTTTTTTCTGTACCTATCAAATAAGAAAAAAAAAATCTGGTCTTGACTCTCGCCCCCCGTCGGTCTCGGTCTTGACTTGGTCTCGCCCCCCGTCGGTCTCGATCTTGACTCGGACTCGACCCCCTCCCTGGCCTCCCAGACTCGGTCTTGACTCGGACTCGCCCCCCCTTGGACTTGGTCTTGACTTGGACTCGCTCTAGGTGGTCTCGACTACAACCCTAATGAATTGATTAAACCAGCTTGTGAGAATGGTTCTTTTTAGGAACGATTACTAATATTACAAAAGTTTAGTTTTAATTTCAATCTACATACTGGGGAAAAGTAAAACCTACTACTTCCTACTTATTCCACTGGATTAACTGACACGATATTATTTTCGGATGAAGCAAATTCATGGCCATTAAAATCAATATTACATAAGTCTTGTTTCCACTTTTAAGTAACTGGTAAGGTTGAGACATTCATGTATAGAATGTCTCAAGAGTTTGTCATGATTCTGGACACCAAGCATTTAGAATTAGTGAAGGATAACAAGCTGACTAACGGATGAGAACCTGTATGCATTCCATGGTAGGCCAAAAGTTTTAGGGTAGTGCTAAATTGGACCAAGAAGTACTGTACCAAGAATAAAGATTTTAAGAAATGAAACCTTCATAAGAAAATGCTGAGTGTTAAATTAACACTCAAACTTTTGTTTAGTCATCAAACTTATGTTAGCGTCAGCACATTGGAAATTAGCCCAAATCTTCAGTTTGAGTGAGATTCAGCCCGCTGCCGACACAATTATTTAAATCACAACTAGCTTACGAATCTGGACAATTCATTACTCATTCACTAAAAAACAGACAGTTAGTATCTGCATTTATTGACACGAAACACATGAATGACACTAAGTTTCACATTATGACATTATTTATTTTTACAGAAAACGAGAGAGTATGTTTTACCCCCTGTCCGCCCGTCCGTCCGTCCGTCTGTCCGTCCGGTCCGTCCGCGAGCAGCTAATCTCCGGCCCGTTCGATGCGAAACTGTGGTCATCAAATTATTGGCTTCGGAATCTCCATAAGTTAAAGGCTTCATGGGGTGAAGCCTTTAACTGATAGAAAAATAAGTCATTTTTTGGGTGAACTACTCCTTTAAGGGCCAGCCGGCAGGCGAACCTCTGACGTCACGCTCCTGTCACCATGACTCAGCCATAACCATAACCCAATGCAGCTACGCCTAAATATGGAGTGTGTTGTCACACATGCCTCGTCATGGCATCAGGCGCAAACAAATCAGTCAGCTCCATACTGTATATGGGCACAAAAGGGGTCATGCCCATATATGGGCATAAACTGATGACATCAGGGATCTCCATATATGGGCATTAAAGGGACAATGTCAGACAGATACAGAGATCTCCATATATGGGCATATCAGTCCGATCGGTGGTGCGACGTATAGGTGTGAAGGCCGCATAGCGGCCCGAACCTCTAGTACAATATAATTACATTACCACAAGAATGTGATTGTCTTAAATACTACGGAGCCAATATTTTATTCCGTCCATTCATTGCGATGGCCCTAAACCTGTGTATGCTGCACATTTATACTCCGCAAACTCACAATAAGGGAATCAGAAGACCATAGGTACCTATAGTATATTTCAACTTTACATATCCAGTCTTTGTCTCCCCTATATTTCACATGGCGGAATAGCAGCTCATAACTGTACCTCACAAACCACACTACCTGCACCCTGTCATTATTATACAAAACTCTCATGCTGTCCATCCTCACCGCATCGACCGTATGTTCTTGTACTGGCACAGGAGTAGGTGTTTGAAGGTGTTCTTGAAAGTTGTATTACAAAGGGCGTAGCAGGCTGGGTTGGTGGTGCTGTTGATGTAGCAGAGCCAGTAGCCGATGGTCCAGAGGGAAGGGGGAATGCACGACGAGCAGAAGGTGTTGATCAGGACCATCACATTGTAAGGTGTCCACGTGGCGACAAACGCAACCAGGATGGCCATGATGGTACGAGTCACCTTTCTCTCCCTGGAACATCCCTTCTTTTTTACTTTTATCACCCGACTATTCTTGACCTCCTCCTCCTCTTTCTGATTGGATGACGAAGCGGGGATGCTGACCGTCATGGAGCTGTCATTGGTCGAGTTCTCCCCATCGATTATCTCCTCTTTGCAGGGGCCACTTCCGTTTTGCTGCTGCACCATTTCCTTCTTCTTGTCCCCATCGGCGACCTCCGCCTCCTCTTCCTGCATCACCACATCGTCACTGTGCTGGCTCTCGCCCTTGTCTTGGCTCGGAGAAGGGCCTTCCCCGACACTGGTCCCGCACTTCCTGCTATCCCGTCTCACCCGGCTCCGGCTGGCCCTGGAGATGCGCCAATAGAGGCCGATCATAATGGCCACTGGCAGGTAAAACGCTGCGATGGCGGTGCCAAACGTCACGGCCGCATTGGAGAGGAACTGGATGTAGCACTCCCCTTCTGGCACTGTTCTTCCACCTACAATGAACTGCCAGAACAAGATGGCGGGCGCCCACAGGATGAAGGACAAAATCCAGGCCCCGGCGATCATCATACCCGCCATCTTGGTGCTGCGGCGCACAGGGTAGCTGAGTGGCTTGGTGACACAGAAGTAGCGGTCGAAACTGATGATGAGGAGGTTCATGACCGAGGCATTGCTGACAACATAATCGACGGCCAACCACAGGTCACACACGACAGGACCTAAGGGCCAGTGGCCAATCACAATGTACACGGTGTAGAGGTTCATGGAACACAAGCCAATGATGAGGTCTGCACAGGCCAGGCTGAACAGGAAGTAGTTGTTGACGGTCTGTAAATTCCTGTTGACCTTTAGAAAGAAAATAGGGTGAATATTATTGGATGCTAATATAGAATGAAATGTGCATTTCTTAGCATTTTTACATGCGCAATAATGACACGCCAGAAGCACTTTTGTCATTCTCAGCTCCGTTAGTCAAGCGCCTTGTGCTTCTACATATATTATAATAATGTGGATGCATGTGAATAATACACAGTAAAAACCCTTTTCATTTATCCATTTGTAAATCGGAGAGTGTGCAAACACGTAAGGGAACATTTGGTCACATTTGAGTTCAATTAACACAGGATTTCACTGTGTAGAGTATTGCAAATAAAGTGCACATCATAATTGTATTATTTGAATCATTTAAAAAGGTCCAAACCTTTATAGAGACCATGACTAGGATGTTGCCAATGATGGTGACCAGACTCAATGATCCAGCCACCAGAATGATGAAGACAATCTCCACAGTCGTGTAAGGACTTTCAGCGAGGAGGCTGGTGATGGCACTGCTGCTACGGTTGGCAGGGTGGGATGTATTGAGGAACTCCATTCTCTCTGGTATTGGGTATCCTCTTCACAGAATGCTTCTGGACAGACTCAGTTCTGGGTAATCCACCTGGTAATGAAAAAGATAACCAGAGAATGTACCATTTCATTACTGATCCTTGGGCATCAATCATAGACTGTAAGATCTTACAGAGTGTTAAAGCTGCAATCAATAACTGGGTCTCCTGCAAGAGACTGAGATGGAATTCCCGCTTGGCCTGGGGAGATATTGTGCTTATGAGCTTGTGGCAGTACTACAACTACATAATGAATATGGGATGAGAGATTTCAAGTCATTTCACGGTTCAAAATTGAGATTCTCTTCACCTGTGGGTGCCATCTCACATAATTATACATCAAAGTCCATTTGATTTATATATTGTGACCCCTGTTATGTACATCTTGCTATTTAGCTTGTTTGAATGATATTATATTACACAGCAAAACCTGCTCAATTATTACCCTTTCAGAGTTGAATTAACACTCAGGATAGTCTACTCTCATTGATATAGCCGGCCATTCTCTCATAGAGTTATAATGTATGTGCAATACACCTCCCAACCGATGGGGTCACGTAGTTGAAGGCATAAAGGACATTTTGAGAAAATGGCCACTGATCGGCTTAAAATGTTTTTTATTGAACAATACGGAAGATACAGGTACTTAGACCCGGGCGTTTTAACTTGTTACATCCGTGGCCGTGGTGTCAGCACTTTATATTTGAAAAGTACAAATATTGTACTTTTACTCCACTAATTATTTGAAAACTTTGGTTAGTTAGGTAGATTTTGATTATTATTACAAAACACACTAACCACTTCAGCCCAATACATCGCAATGCATGCATTGTGAGCTTGTAGATCTGCTATTTTATACATTTTGAACTTCTGAAATGGGACATTCTGCACAATGAGTACTTTTACTTTTGGCAGTTTAAGCACATTTTGATACCAATACTTTTGTACTTCTACTCAAGTGCTTTTTGAATTCCGGACTTTTACTTGTAACAGAGTATTTCTACATTGCAGTATTGGTACTTTTACTTAGTAAAAGATGTGAGTACTTTTACCACCACGTGTCATTTGTTTACATATTTGGTTCGCTTAACAAAGTCCCATATGAACGCTAACCAGACCAAATGCAAAATGTAACAATGTAAAGATTTGGTCCCTGATCCGGACCTTTTAAGCGAACTTTGGGTGTGAATAGCCCCTATATTATTCATGAATTACAGTACATTTAGGGCCCAATACAGCATATTTGACTACATTTAGGAGTCAATGACAGATTTTTTTATTATAGAGCAGGGGTTCTCGCTCACAACCTTGTGAGCTTATATATCTGCTATATGTGAGCTTGTAGATCTGCTATTTTTGGCTAAGAGGTTTGGTGTAGAGAGAAAAAACGAGCAAACAAGGTATAGAGCCAAAGGTCAAGCTAATACTAATGTAATACTAATAATGTAAAGCACATTTCAACACCACGATGATTCAATGTGATTCACACATGAACATCAACAAGCAAAAGAAACACAATACCTACAGTACATACCTTGTGGAATCTGTTGACCATAAACTGGGCCTGGATGTTACATGAAGACCAGGCTGAGAAGGACAAAACACAGATGAAAGCAACTGTATCATAGCTCTGACATGTTTCATTTTGACTGTTTATCAAGTTCAGTTTCAATGTCATGTTATAAACTGGGTAGTGAGTTTATATGTAGGCTATTTTTCACAGTTTCTCCAGCACGTTCTTTACGTGGCCCCAGACTACCCTACATGTACAATAACTGAAAATGCTAAATTATCAAAACTCGGCACTCAAGATATGTAATGAATGAACCACTTCAATCCGGAAACGCATCTTTGTCATTTTAGATTTCTTTGGCTATTCAAAAAATAGCGCAGAGTGCCGCGCTATGAGCATTTTTTTTAATCATAAACATTTGTGAAAATCTTTGAATATAGATATTTTTAAAAGTTCAATACATATTCAAATTTTCATGATTTTTCAAAGATAGCAGATCTACAAGCTCATAGTGCTATGAGCTTGTAGATCTGCTATTTTTGAATAGCAGATTAAGCTCCATTTCATATAGTGAAAATAGCCGATATCTCATAATAATAGTTGGCTATTAAAAGACTTAAACACAATAATAATAATAATAATAATAATAAAACATTAAACTAATATAACTACTTTAAAAATGTGTTAAATCTAAATATATGTTTTAATAAAAAACAAACAATAAATGCTGAACATGAATAATAACCTTGTACATGAGAGCATGAACATAACAACGTGCATGTCAGGAGCATGTGTGTGTGTGTGTGTGTGTGTGTGTGTGGAAGAGTCTTCATGTCTCTGACCCCTCTTCCTCCTCCCCCCTCCTAAACGCTTTGTCCAGCGCTCGGTCTTTATACCCACTGCTGTGATGTGCCTGCACACACGCACGCACGCACGCACGCACGCACGCACGCACGCACGCACTCAAGCACGCACGCACACACGCACACACGCACACTCGCACATGCACACACACGCACTACATCATTGCTGTACGACACACACACACACACACACACACACACACACACACACACACACACACACACACACACACACACACTCGTTGACTGTTTATCAAGTTCAGTTTCAATGTCATGTTTTAAACTGGGTAGTGAGTTTATATGTCGGCTATTTTTCACAGTTTCTCCAGCACGTTCTTTACGTGGCCCCAGACTACCCCACATGTACAATAACTGAAAATGCTAAATTATCAAAACTCGGGACTCAAGATATGTAATGAATGAACCACTTCAATCGGGAAACGCATCTCTGTCATTTTAGATTTCTTTGGCTATTAAAAAAAATTGCGCAGAGTGCCGTGCTATGAGCATTTTTTTTTTATCATGAACATTTGTGAAAATCTTTTAATATATATACTTTTAAAAGACCTGAGGGGGATTCTATGATATTTTTCATAGGTTCTCAAACTTTTTCATGTCAAGGACCCCCAAAAGGATATGTTAAATACATATTTAGTTCCAGGGAACCCCCAGAAGCAAAAATGTTAGTAAAATGTTGGTAAAAATGTTCGCTTAAAAAAAAAAAAAAAAAAAAAAAAAAAAAAAATATATATATATATATATATATATATATATATATATATATATATATATATATATATATATATATATATATATATAAAATTCAATACATATTCAAATTTTCATGATTTTTCAAAAATAGCAGATCTACAAGCTCATAGCGCGGGACTGGGTGCAGTGCTATGAGCTTGTAGATCTGCTATTTTTGAATAGCCCAAATATATAATAATGGTTAAAGTGGTTAAAATCTAAAATGACAGACGCTTTCCTTGTCTTAATGGCCTCGAACCCTCAATTAAAACTAGAAAAAGTACTCCACGGAGCACAGGTCTCCGCCAGGTCAGGTAGGTTATTGTGGGCAAGCAATGTTTGGAATTCGCCAATCAGGATGGAATATGAAATATTGGACAGAACCATCTTGATCACTTGACTATAGAGATAATGTGTACCGATCTACATGATGTTTGGACACAATGTGTATGAGTAATATAAAAAAGAAAAGTGTTGCAAAAATCGGCCTCCTGGTGGCGCTATAATAGGGCAATGTTAAAGGGGTGGCATTTGTTTCTCAACGTAGTGCAAATGTGCGTGCAAAGTTTCACCACAATCGGGCGCTGCGTTCATGATTTGTGGCATTTTGTTCAAAACGGGCCACTCCTGCAAACTTTAGATGTCAATCTTAGACAATCAGGATGGAATGAAAACTTTAGATGTCAATCTTAGCCAATCAGGATGGAATATGAAAAATCAAACAGATCCGTCTTGATCACATGACTATAGAGATCATCTGTACCAATTTGCGTGATATTTGGATAAAATCTTTAGGCTTAATAGCAAAAAAGACCACCAGAGCACGGAAATTACACAAATATGTGTAAATATATGTTTTTAATTGTGTATTACACATAATTATATAACCTTATATAAAACAATATATATATATATATATATATATATATATATATATATATATATATATATATATATATATAAATAAAGAGTATAATAGCCTAGTAATTATCATAATAGTGTATAATTATAGTAACAACAATAACAACAATAAACAAAGCCTACCTTACTAGGGCCTTCGCTGCGGTCACTGTTTCAGCGATGTCAGGGGCATGTTCAATAAGTGCGGTATCATTGTCCAGGCCATGTTTGAGCACTGTATTTAGGACGTGATCCTGGTCTGACGTAGGTCTGAAGGGCTTTATGAATATTTGATCCCTGATCAGTGTTACAATGTTTGGGATCGAGCAGGTCAGTGAGATATTGTGGTGCCAGGCCATTAAGAGCTTTAAAAGTTAACAGTAAAATCTTAAAATCTATTCTAAAAGTTACAGGCAGCCAGTGCAGTGCCGCCAGTACCGGGGTAATGTGCTCAGATCTCCTGGTTCCGGTGATGAGTCTGGCGGCGGCATTTTGTACCAATTGTAGGCGGTGTATGGAACCTTTATTGAGAGTGGAGTATAGGGCGTTACAGTAATCTAGACGGGATGAAATTAGGGCATTTACGACTTTGTGAAGGTTTGGGGTGGAGAGTATTGGTCTGATTCTGTGTATGTTCCTGATGTGAAAAAAGCAGGTACGGACCACCGTTTTTACCTGGGCCTCAAGACGGAGGTCAGAGTCCAGTAGTACGCCCAGATTCTTGGCTATTGGTGTGACATTTGCTGACATGGAGTCAAGACAATTGTGGAGTTGTGATCTAGAGGTGAGAGGGCCAAACAGGAGAATTTCTGATTTGTTTGAGTTGAGTTGTAAACAGTTTGCAGACATCCAGTTTTGGAGGTCGGCCAGGCAGGCCTTAAGGGAAGTTAGACAGTTAGGGTTTGAGGTGTTGAGTGGCAGGTATAGTTGGGTGTCGTCGGCATAACAGTGGAAATGAATGTTGTGTTTACAGATTATTTGACCTAAAGGAAGCATGTAAATAGAAAAGAGTAGAGGACCAAGAATTGATCTTTGAGGGACACCATGAATGAGGGGGGCGGGGGAAGAGGTGGCATTTCCTATCTCCACTGAGACGGTCCTTCCTGTAAGGTAGGAGCTCATCAGCTGGAGACAATGGATCGAACCCAAATTTAGTCACCAGGAGCTTGAGAATCTCCTTTTTGATGTTGTCTCCAGTTTTCTTCTGCTCCACTGGAAACATCACTGTGGCCAGGTTTTTCCTATTCAATTAAAATCTTCCACCACATAATGGCATGTGATCGCAAGATGGCTGATCTTTCGGTAATCATCCGTCCACATGTCTGTCGTCATTCCCACTGTCCCTCCGTTTTTTAGGTGGTCCTTAACCTCGCAGGTACTTTTCCATGAGCGGCCCGACGTTGATTAGCTCTAGGCTAATTGTATAAAGCCTTCGCCTTGCACAACATAGAACGGCCTGATATCCTTGGTGCAATTTCTTTTACATATTTGTCTGCCATTGCCTGCTTTACTTTCAGAGGGACACTTAGAGCACTCTTTGTCACACATGTGGCCATTGATGACTGCTGCAGGTCAGAGGCGCCCTGTCCCTATGTAGATTTTGGGCAAGCTGTAAGATGAAGGTTCATGATGGATTTCCCAGTCCGCTTGCTGTCGTAGGATAGTAATGCTTTACATTTATCACACTGTACAGCCAAAATCTTGCGTTCTGAGTGCACAACCAATTTGAAACATCTCCATCGGCATCGCAGTCTCGGAAGACCATAGATATCTTGTGCCTGGGAGTTAAGTTTTAGCGCAGCATCTTCTGTGGCTGAGAAGACAAATGCGGGAGAGGCAGACTCGGCCGCAGATTTGTCCTCTTTGCTTCATGGTGTTGAGCCAGGGTGGCTTCAGACGTGAGCAGCCCGCTGCGGAGTGCCTGCTGCCACTGATGGCGGTCCTGAGCTGCATCTTCCCATGTGACGGGCTTATGTTGAAGGACTTGAGGTCTTGCTTATAGACATCCTTATAGCGTAGGGCGGCCAATATGTCCCTTGCCAGATGATGGTTCTGCATAGAGGATGTCCTTTGGGATTCGTCCATCCGTCGGACTGACCCAGCCAGCAGAGACGTCAATGCCTCAGTAGAGAGTACATACTGGGAAGCTGTGCTCTCTCCAGGACTGCTGTGTGGGTGATCCTATCCCTCCAGGTGATGCCCAGTATACGCCTAAGGCAGCGAAGGTAGAAGCTGTTTAGCCGCCGCTCTTGGTGGGAACATAGGGTCCAGGTTTCACTACCGTACATGACACAGGCTCTGTACACCTGCACCTTTGTATGGACAGTGAGCTTACCAAAAGTTGAGGCAGCTTTCCCGATGTGGCCACTGAGTTCAGCATCGAGTGACAGGTTGTCGATGATGGTGGACCCGAGGTAGGTGAAGGTGTTTACGGCTTCCAGTGTGTCATTGTTGATGGTAATAGAGGGGGGATTTTCTGTGCCCTGTCCCATCGTCTTGGTTTTGTTTAGACTGATGGTCAGGCTGAAGTCCTGACAGGCTTGAGTGAACTGGTCCATGAGGGTTTGCAGGTGCTCCTGGGAGTGCTGTCCTTGTGTGAAGGTAGACTCCCTCAGTTGCTGTACCAAAAGCTTGGCGCAGAAGGAGGGGAAAGAAGATCCCGAACAGGGTGGGTGCCAACACGCATCCCTGCTTGACACCACGACAGATTCTGAAGGGGTCTGAGGTGGACCCATCGAACTGGATCATACCTTGCATGTCGGTGTGAAAGGACTGAAGGATGCAGAGGAGTTTGGGGGGGCAACCTATCCATACTGGAAGAGGCCACTCCTACTCACAAGGTCAAAAGCTTTTGTTAGGTCAATGAACGCCATGTAGAGTGGTTTTCTCTGCTCTCTACACTTCTCCTGCAGCTGTTTCAGAGAGAAGATCATGTCAGTGGTAGACCTTCCTGCTCTGACCCTACCTGTGATTCTGGGTAGATCTTCTCCACAAGAACCTGGAGTCTATTCAGTGCAACTCGGGCAAATAGTTTACCGGTAGTGCTGAGTAGAGAGATACCTTCACTCCAGCACAGACAGAGGAGCTTGTGGAGTATGTCGAGGAGAGCAGGCTTCCCACATTTTAGGACTTCAACTGGGGATCAAGGTAGAAGCGTTCACCCTGTCAAGTAATACTTGCTATTACCTGCGAATTCTACCAAACACTTTGAAGCAGAGCCGAAAGACAGACGATGGCCAGAAGCTCTGAATGCCAGTAGCCCATCAGTCCGGAGCATGAAGAGAGGCCAACGCCCGCCTCTGAGGCCAGCATTGACCATCATATCTCTAAATATTGAAGGACTATCTGCAACTAAAGAAGAACCAGTTGCAAAACTCTGCAGAGAGCATCAGTGTGATATTTTCTGCCTACAAGAAACCCACCGTGGACCTAAAAGTGTAACCTAATGACCTAATAGTAGTCAGAGTATATTCACCTGTTGCGATGTTTAGCATCCATCTTCCTTGTTCCTCTTCCTAGTCTGACCTGTTGTTAATCAATCGTACACACCCGCCATCGCATCATACCCTGCCACTGTCTGATTTATGGCCCTGTTAAGAACCGATCTGCAAGTTCTAAACGTGTTAGATCGTGATGCATCGTAGACCTCAGTGGGCTTGTAGATTTGTGTCTATTTGGTGCACAACACCAGCCTGCAGCTAAGTATATATCAGCACGATTCAGCAGGGATGATCTGATAACAAAGCAGCATGCACAGCACACCGTTCTTCTCTATCTCTACTCTCTGTCTGCTGCTTGAGCAGCCTGACTGTAGTGACTGAAAGTTAACGCCAGTCAGTCAGTGCCGTCAGCGCCATCTTCGTAATAGATAAATGCACATTCAGAGAGTTTTTAAAGAATGAATTGTTGCTTCCTATGTCAACTAAAAGGGTTTCCCAAATTAAATTATCGAATAAATCACATCATAGCAATTCCTGTGATATCAGTTTCATTTGAAGTTAGAATGAATTAATTATTAATTTATGGTTGGACCAAACAGTTTGTATCAGGAAATGCAAAGACAGTGACCTCCTGACTTAGAACATCAGGTTCATTAGTTATTATTATTATCAGAGATTGAGAGGAATGTACATTGTCTATAATAGGCGATTTTTGCCTAAAAGAATTGTCTGGCCTCCAGGGCCCCCCATGCCCCCCCCTAAAGATCGCCTATGTTGTCTATGTTCTATTGTGCATATTGTATCATAGTGTTGATACAATGTGCTCATACAGATCATGTTGTTTTCAAGCCTTTTGACCACGGAAATAAACCACGCTCAGCCGTTAACTATGAGGTGCTGGAGCAGAATGAAATTAGTGTGAAAGAGAGAAAACAGCAGGCGCACACTCAAACAGGCCTTCTTCAGGCAAAGACCAACTGATCAGGTTACTAGTTGGCCTCACACCCAGAACTCACCTAACCCCTGGTCTTCAAGATAGGTACATGTACCTGTCAGACTACTTCAATAATGTGAAAGACACACACAGGCACAACACCAGAGGGAGCTCCACTGATCTCACTCAACCCAGATTCGGCACAAACATGGGGTCGAATCTGTTGAACTGCTATGCCACCAAAATGTGGAATGCCCTTCCAAAAATCAAAAAGTGTGACTCCTTATCCTCCTTCAAAGCCGCCATAAAAGAGCACCGGTCTGATATTTGTCTTACAAAAAGTCCTACAAAAGCCCTTAACATTAGAAATGACCCCCCCCCCCCCCCCCCTCTGTTTACTGTACGTTGATTGCTAGTAGTGTTGATTATGTCTTGTTTATTATTGTATATTGTCTTTAAATGTCTTAAGTAATTGAATACACAGGACCACAATGGAAACAAGCCCATAGGGCTTTTTGTGTTATCCTTTTAACAATGATTGTAAATCGTACCTCTGTACTAATTGCAAGCTGTTAATAGAGTATTAAATCAATAAATCAAGCCAGAAAGCTTGCATTAAACTCTTAGGTAACTGCACAGTGTTTGAGTTTGCGGCTGCTGTTTTCTCCCTTTTGACCATGAACATAATTATCACACAAAGGAGGGTATTCAACTTTTCATTAACTTTTATTTATCATAGATAATAGATGTTTGCATCTCTGACCAGACTGCATACACACATATTGTTACAAAATACACAGAAAATGTATTATCTTTGAATTTCTGCTTCTATGTTCCGCGACCCATGATGGCTTTCTTAGTGTTTCTCTCGGGTTTCAAAATCATTATATAACACTTTGGTCCAAACAATGCCGACAAAAGGCCGAAACTAGATGCTAAAATAGCAAATACCTCCACTACATCTGCATATTTGCCTGGAGAGCTGATATATGCTGGGATGAAGGCTATCCACACGGCACAGAAGATTAACATGCTGAACGTGATTAACTTGGCTTCATTGAAGTTGTCTGGGAGATTCCTTGCCATGAATGCTAGGACGAAGCTGAGGAGTGCCAGTAAACCAATATAACCTAGTAACACAGCAAAACCAACTATTGATCCCACTTCACACTCAAAAACTATCTTATCACTGAGGTATTGTGTGTTTTTATGAGGAGTTGGTGAGGCAGACACAAGCCAGGCTGTGCAGATTATTGCCTGAATGGAAGTAAGAGCCAGAACTATTCCTCTCTGCTGCATAGCACCGAATAACTTCATAATGTCTGCACCCCCAGGCTTGGAGGCCTTGAACACAGCCAACACTACCATAGTCTTTACCAGGATACACGAGACACACAGCACAAAGCTGATCCCAAATACTGCATGCCTTAGTTGACAGGTCAAGAGTTTGGGACGGCCAATGAAAAGAAGAGAGCACAAGAAACATAGTTTGAGTGACAGCAAGAGTTGGAAGCTGAGTTCTGAGTTGTTGGCGCGCACCATGGGCGTGTCTCGATAATTGACGAAAATTCCCAGGACAATGGCACAGATAAGTGTGCCTAACAATGAGATGGTTGTCAAGGAGATACCAAGGGCCTCATGGTAGGAGAGGAACTCCAAGATCTTAGGGACACAGTGGTCACGCTGGGGACTGGACCAGAAGTCGTCTGGACAACTGGTGCATTCTGTAGAGTCTAACAAAGACAGCAAGGTTAAAGGGTCACACACGTAAAGTATTTTCCTAATGGCGACCTACATTGTTGCATCCTATCCTGTCTGTCTGTCTGTCTGTCTGTCTGTCTGTCTGTCTGTCTGTCTGTCTGTCTGTCTGTCTGTAACCATGTATCTCCTTTAGTAGTTGACCAATTGATCGGAACTTGCACATGGGCACTGACTTTTCTTGGTATTTCTTTGCCACAGACTATGGATCTGTAGTAGCAGTTGTAATCCCTAGTCTCAAGTACGTACATAGTTTGGGTGTAAGCAGCATCCCTGGGTATGGACTAGTAATGTAAACTAACCTGTCTTGTTGCTGATCTCTCCCTCAGAACATGCAATGCAGTCAAAGCAGCAGACAGGTTCTCCTTTCCTTCTGGCCACACGGGTTCCAGGAGAACAGCTCTCACTGCACACTGACCGAGGAGGCTACAGAGGATATTATCTATGTTTAATCTCAGACTAAATTAAATGACATTCACACCATGAGATCAGCATTGGTTATTTTAGAAAGCTGAAGTGACCTTTGTGGATTCAAAGCTCCAGAAGATTCTGTCTTCATCAAGGATGAGTTCTTCATCTCCGGAGGCTGACTTCTTGAACACACCTACATTTTGAACCTTTAGACTTCCATCAGGGAGCCACACCCAGTTCACGATATCCAAGATGGGTAAAGCATCTCCATTCTCATCAAATGATACATCATCCCCAGATGATGTGGTGAAGTTGACTTTTTCCAGGTAATACAAAAACTAGAAAGTGTGTGTATACGACAAGGGAATTTAACAATATCAACTCAAACACTGCACTTTTGAAACGTTTGTGAAACTTTTTAGCAAGCAATGTCTCTGCTAAACGGCACTAATGGATGAGTAGTAGCCTCGCATAGCCAGACTATATCACTGCGTGGATATGAATCTGGTGCCACTATGAGGACGTTTTTTTTCCAAGGGGGCGGGATCAAAACAATGGCTCTCGACGCAATTGGTTAGACGCACAGCCAACCAATTACAGTCTCCCATATTTGAATACTGGGCCCTGATTGGTCACCCCAGACTTCGGAAGCAGGAAATGGATTCACAACGGAGCGGTGCCAGACCCAAATCGCAGAGGGCAATTTTATTTTGCACTGGCAGATTCGTCTGGTCCCAGGCTAGATGAGTAGAACAACTACAGTACAGATTATCCTTCATTTGACCTTAAGGGTTTAAGTTCATGTGCTTTTGAGGTGTAGATGGATCGCAGAGAGGAGAGAGATAGTCTAACAGAAGAGAACAGCCCCAAGCGTGCTCATCTAGAATGGCAAACAACACGTTGTGAAGGCTACATCAAAATAAAGTATAATGATCAATCAAAGCCTAGATAAGAAATAAGTATGAGGGTCTGACTACATAAACAGGCCATATATCTGAATGTTGTGCATGTGCACTGCAGGTTAGACTTGCATGATGACAGTCAATGAAAGGTGTGTTCTATTCACTATATTTCTATAGCAGCTGAGTGCAGACTTCAGTGGCCAAATTCGGTGTAAATGAAGAGAAATTTAGTTGGCTGTCTGTTTATTGTTAAAGGTAGGGTAAGTGATATTTTTTGGTTAAAACAAAAAGTATTTTGTTAAAAGGTTAAAGCACTATATTCTGATTGTAATCATTGCTATAGAGTGTTTGTTCAGTAACGGGAGTCTCCCTGTCTCTCCAGCTCTTTAATAAACAGAAAATACATTTTCCGGTAGGTGTCAAAATCTCAGCCAATCAGGAGTAAGTACCCATTTTAAGCTTCATTTTGATAGTGTTCCAGTTCCATTTCTTAGTGTCATCACTTCCAATTTCACTTATTTAATCTGTATCCTGATTGAGTTCTCTATCCAGATTGGATAAAATTGGAAATTAAACTGAAACGAAAATGCATTTTCTGTTTAATAAAGAGGTGGAGAGACAAGGAGACTCCTTTTACTGAACAAACACTCTATAGCAATGAGTACTATCAGAATATAGAGCTATTTAACACTTATTTTAACCAAAGAAAATCACTTACCCTACCTTTAAGTGATGTAAATTACAGTGCATTCTGTCAAAAAGGACTTGGTTACACATATGATCACATGACATGTCATTTTGTGGTAGCTAATATCAAATAATAGGCTATTAATTGTAGTTAATATATGGTGGCAGTCTGCCTTTACTACAAGAGTTGTATCTTACCTTCCTAAATCTGAAATAATTACAGGGATAGTATATTGCTATTTTAGATTTGTATCTTATTTTACGAGATAGGAAATGAGATTCAAATTATATTTTGCAAGCAATACTTAGCCAAGAATGTGCTGTGGCAATCACATAAACCTACAGAGTAGTTGGGTTTGCTAACTGTCCAATATCTAAAAGTTGGCTCCTCCACCTCTGATCAAAGTTAGGTACTATTTACATGTTGTTACTATTCTGAGTCCAAATAGAAAACCTTAACAGATAGTGTGAATTGATATTGTATACCTGCCATGGCTGTATTGTCTGCACACTGGCACAGCTGTGCCCAATAAAAGGCCCTCTTCCTGGCTCACACTGCAGCATGTCATGGAGGGCATGGGCCAGAGCATACACAGCCTTGTACGTATTATACTCTCCCCTCAGGTTAGACATATCCAACAACCATGTTTTTTCTAGGTCCTCTTGTCCAGTACACAGCACTACATCTACATCAACCACATCATCATGGTGTGAAAATGTACACCCAAATGTGTGCTCCCAAAACTCCCTCACCTGAAGACACACCATGAAACCATGTGAATTACTAGCAGACTTTTACAATTACATTAGCAGACATCAGTTTAAAATTGCAGCTTAACGGTAGGGTAAGTGATCTATATTGTGATAATAATCATTGCTATAGAGTGTTTGTTCAGTAACAGGGGTCTCCCTGTCTCTCCAGCTCTTTAATAAACAGAAAATATATTTTCAGGTAGGTGACAAAAAGTCTACCAATCAGGAGAGAGCACTCATTCATCAGCTTCAATTTTATAGTGTTCCAGTTCAACATTTTTTCTGCTCATTTATTTGTCACTTCCAATTCCACTTGTTTAATCTGTATCCTGTCTGAGTTCTCTATCCTGATTGGATAAAATTGGCACCCCGACCTGAAAATGCATTTTCTGTTTAATAAAGAGCAGGAGAGACACGGAGACCCCATAGGCGGCGGGTAATGAAGGCTAGGGTAGGCTAAGCCTTCCCAAATGTTATCCTGGAAATTTTTTGAAATTGAGCAAATTATATATAATAAATGTGCGCAGCATTATATATTGTGTGTGCTGTCGCTGCAGCCCCCTGGTGACAATCACGCCTACCCGCCGATCAAAGGAGCACCCTCTCCGCCCCCTCCCTTCAGCAGAAAATAACGTGCATTACTGCGTTCACATCAGCGCAGGCTGCGCAGCACTGCTTGTCACCCTATAACCGAAATAAACTTAATAAAGTAACCAAAAAAGTAACTTTATCCACGGGGAACCCGAAAAAAATCGCGCGTGCATGTGTCCCGTACTAGCCTTCCCAAATGTCGGACTCACCCGCCGCCTATGGGAGACCCCTGTTACTGAACAAACACTCTACATCAATGATTACTATCAGAATATAGAGCTATTCAACACTTATTTTAACCAAAGAAAATCACTTAAACTACCTTTAAATACTGAATGAAACAAAAGACTCACTACAGTGTTGTCAGGGTCATTGTCAGGATGTATTTTCATCAGGAAGTCCCTCAGACCTGGTATGTCTCCACGGTGGACGGCGGGGCCCAGGTGTCCTGTCATGTAGGGCATGACGAAAGGATTATGGAGTAGTGTGTTTGTCGTAAGGCCAGTCCTGGTCAGCCACTGCAGACCTGTCACATTCTGGTTCTTCAACTAATGGGTTGAACAGAATCGTTGGTGACGCGCACACTGACTTTGAAGTCGGACGGTCGGACAGTTCTCGAGGTATGTGTACCAGCGGACGTACAGACACACAGACAGACATAGATTTTGCACATTTCTTTGTAAGATGCTTACAATAAATGTGCCAAAAAATAACAATAAATAAGCCCCCATTCCCCCAATAAATTAAACAATATCAACTCAAAAACACATGAAATCTTCCTTGAATACTGTATTATCTAAATTCAGATCCCTTATAATCATGAATCCTAAAATCATAGGTATGTATCATGAAGCCCAACCTCCCGCACGACATTCTCCAGATGTTGTGCATAATAAATGACCACACGAGCCGTGGATTCCTTCATCACAGTGACGATCCTCTGCACGACGGCCCTGGACGGGGCCATAACCTCCACATACGCCAGACATCCCAGGCCAGAGCGGTCCAGCTCTGACCGGAAGGTCCTGGCGATACTGTGGCCTTCATCGTCATCATCGACCACCAGTCCTACCCAGATCCACCCAAACCGCATCATTATCTGGAGGATAGCTCGCACCTGATTGGAGGGATATTTAATTAGTCTAGATCAGGGTTATTATAGATAACTAAAAGTAATGGAATAACAAAAAAACTTGAATTAAAAAATAATTTAAAAAAATACATTTTAGGTAACACATTTCAGGTAATAAAAACGAGGTCTTTACAACAATGATAACCAAGTGAAACTGTGTTTTGTGTAATTACAAAACTAACTAAGCCGAACTGAAAGCATAGAGGGAATGTCCTTAGATTTACTATTTTCGCTATTTTTCTGACCTTGTTGAATCTTGCCCTTGACTACCCCACATTACCAAAACAAACACATCTATCGTTCACCGTGAAGGCTCCACTTGGGATTGTTCTAAAGAAGGAGGGGAACTGGCGATGGTCACTCAGACAGGGGCAGGTGGCAAAGTAACTGATCTGTATAAAGACAGAAACATCTGGAATATGTTGTTTCATTCCCCAATCGTCCACTGCAAGCAGAGAATATGAGCATTATGAGCACAGGAGAATATATAAATAAATCCAGTGGGATAATCACCCCCTCGGTCTCTCCCTCTCCCGAAAGCATTTGAAAGGACTCACTAAAAGAGGTCAAAGCAGCAGAAAGCAGAACACTTCCATTTCAAATTGTCACCTTCAATTGACTGATCAAAAAAAACATAACTGAGGTTGGAATTAACCATTTAAAACAAGAGAAGGAAGCGTCTCACTGGACAGGTGCTCTTTGGTGGAACAGGGAGGTAGAAACACATCCAGGGCACTTCAGACCACAATGAAGACCTGAGAGGTTCGACACGTGTAGGTCATATCCTTGTTGTCGGGCAGAAAACCTGTTATCTCCATATTTTTACTTTTGGTGTTTTTTTCGTATATAAACGCCCTACTTGATCATACTACAGCGTCACACAAAAGCATCAAAGGTAGCAGATCTACAAGCTCGAAGCGCGGCGTGAAGCGACACGTTTCGAGCTTGTAGATCTGCTACTGTTGATGCTTTTGAATTTGAATCCTGAAAAGTAACGGTTTTGGACATAATGAGGTTTCCCGACAGAGACGATATATTATTTCCACTGGAAGACGGAGTGCCTTGGATTTATTTTCCTTGTTAGTCTGAGGTCTGCTGTTGATGAGGAATTAAACAGTCAGACTTTACAGACAGCAAAGCAGAAAACCTTTAGGAATGACCTACGGGATCTTATGAGACCAGGTTACAGTTTAAGGCAGGGGTGTTCAGCAGGGGGTCCGGGACATCTAGGTGGTCCTCAGAGTTACTACAAGTAACGCCAAATGTTTTTTAATGAACCACTTGAACCCTAGCATCCTTACTCTGGGGGGAACATTGAAGAACCCTGGTATAAGGTTACAAAACATGGGGACACATATAGATTATTATGTTACTTTGATACAAAGTATCAAAAGTAGTAAGTAAGTCCGGGCAGAGAATCAAACCTCTTCAGGCCCATTGCTCTGACCCTCTGAAAACCAAAATATGCTCCACTCACATGGTCTGTCTGCAAATAAAATGTTGTCGCTGTCGGCAGAAAGACAGTTATTTTTCAATAAATGTAATAAGAAGAAAAAAATCTCTGCTCCAATGGATCTAATGTAGTCATTATTTAGTCAAAAGCTAATGACCACCCCAACGGGGCTGCTCACGGGGCATTCCCGGGGACCACCCACTCCTGGTGCTCCAGAACGGATGCAAAAGTGGTGGCGCCCCCAGTGGAGGACCCCCTGCCACTGCAGCTCACATAAAATGCCGTAACTTTACCCATTTGCAACAGCTACACATTACACGTTTTCTGCCCACATAAACGCCACATTTAGACCACCAAACAAAACTATCCATTGCCCACACAACTAGGAACCAATCGCCGTTACAGCCCTCTTCTGTATACATGTGACCTACGGTCGCTTATCTCCCGATTAGGGAGTCTTACTGGTATTATATATATATATATATATATATATATGTGAGCGGATATTTTTAGTACTTTTGTGTAACGAAATAGGGCATTCATTTACGAGAGTGAGAGAGAGAGAGAGAGGGAAAAAAAGAAAACATTTAAAGTTGAAATAAGGAAATAAAGGGTTTCTGCTTGTAACAAATATCAAGCTGTAAAAAAGACAATATACAATGTTCATCACATTTGTAAATAAATAACCAAAATTGAGCATATATCAAATAGGAGCTGGCAAAAGGCTTTACCAGACTTACCATGGGCACTCTGTACAGACCCAACACACTAGAGACGGCAATAGAGAGTGTTGTGGAAGCGGGGCCCACAATCCCCAGCACCGGAGGGGACCCGACACAGCTCTCGTCCAATTCAAACCGCTCCTCTCTCCCGTTGAGTAATGACATCGCTGCATGGAGAGCAGCTCTCAGCAGGAAACAGGTATCATAGATCCCATAGCCCAGAGTCACATTGGGCAGCAGGCTGGGGTTTCGGTTGATCTCTGTGATGGCAAACTCCATGATCTGGGCAGACCTGAACCCTTTAGCGTAAAGACTAACACAAAACATTATATTTGTAGAAATAAACAACATACAATCAAAACTGTCAAAACAAGTTGCCCTGTTCTCTTGCTTAATTTATTATGTGTATTTGACAGGGACAATACAAAAAAACATTGTATCAAGTTATACAAACATGAATTGTATGTGGGGTTTCTAGCCACGGCTAATTTTGCGACCCCTGTCCCTGGTTAGGCCTTTCTATATTTACCTACTTGCTATTTGCATGTATGATACTCACAAATCTTTGCAATCTGGGTCCAGTTGCCTGGAGGTGAAGTTCACCTCAGGAAGGATGAGTCCGGAGTGGATCGGAAACAAACCCCCCAGAACAAAGTCTCCAGCCTGGTAATATCTGCTGAGATTAAACAGTGCCTGTAACTCACAAGAAGAGGGAGATGAGGAAGACAAAGCAGAGAATGAAGAGAACAATATCAAGCTCATGTTCAGGTATGAAAGCAGGTGTGTGTCTTGAGAAGCCCTCATGACTCTCCTCGTCTATCTGACCCCCACCCTTCTAAATCCATTGTCCAGTTGTTACGTTTTATACACAGTGCTGTGCCATCCCCTGTGCCAACGTATGCCACTACGTAATCTTTCACAACACCCATGTGGGCAGAGGCAGAAGTAGGGGCATGACTTAACATTAGAGTTCTCAACGGGCCTGAAAATTAAGGCCCGGACCTACAGTAACTGGGCCCTACTGGCCCGGCCTGAGGCTCAGCCCTAACAATTACCATACTTTTAGGCTAGAAAACCCCCAAAAAACCCAAAATACTTAATGTCCTCAAAGTCATACATCCAACAAGCTTTTATCTGAGCAGATTTTTTTCTTCTTCACGGAACCCCGGCTCTGCCTGGCCCGACTAATTAGCAAAGATTTTGGGCCCGGCCGGAAAAAGTCGGGTCGGGTTCGGGCAGAATTTGATGTGTTCATCCACTTGCCATTTATAATGATATTATTTTTTTGTAGACCAATAGTTTTCAGACTTCAATGTGAGGGCCACTATGAGACACTATAGTACTGTTTGCGCGTGCGCGCGTGCGTGGGCGTTTGCGTGCGTGGGTGTTTGTGTGTGTTTACTTTAACACACTCACTGTGAATTAACAATAAATGATTTTGGCACATTTTGATATAAAGTTACATTATTATTATACTCACATCATTGTAGGAGAATTATAAATCTGTATAAAGGTATTAAACGTATATACTTTGGACAATCTCATCAAATAAACACATTTAATTAGAGCGGCTGATTTAGCAAGGCATTGACCCATGTGAGATTTAATTAGTGTTATTGTAACGTTTGAATCTTATCCTCTAAGGTCTGGATTAATTAAAAACAACACTGTGTGTGTGTGTGTGTGTGCGTGTGTGCGTGCGTGTGCGCGTGCGTGCGCGTGTGTGTGGGGAGCTGCCTACAGGTGACATCACTCTGCTGAGGGTCATTTGGGACACGACCCCTCACAACAACAAAAACATCCCTGATCCTCCACTCTTCCATGTTTTACATCTCACTTCCCCCTGGAACCTGTGTTTCAGGTCTGTTGCATCATCATGGGCCACTTGAGACATGAATAGTTCAGATTTTTTGACGTGATTCAGCTGTATAACATTTTTATATACTGGGTGCCCAATCTACACTGTAAAATAATCAGGGCTAATTTAACTTTGAGAGTGTGCAATGGAACCAGATGGACCCATAGGTCCATTTGGTTCTGTTTACACACACAGGCCTGTGAGGGTCCATTTGGACGTCCGGTGTTTCCACCTGTAAAATCCAACACAAACACTTATATATTACACTTATAAACACAATAATGTTTTAGGAGGGAAAAAAGAAACATACAGTTGTTCAATATTGATTCATTTTTCACATTTCGCTGTTGTCGGGCAAAACCCTCCTATCTCTTTTTTTCTTCCTTGATCACATTACAGTGTCACACAAAAGTATCAAAAGTATCAGCAAGCTCAAAACACGTCGCTTCGCGCCCCGTAGAGCTTGCAGATCTGCTACTTTTGATATTTTTTTTATTTGAATCCTGAAAAAATAGAGTTGAAGAAACACAATTTCTAGGTTTTCTCTATCAATCTCCCAATCCAAAGATAAATTGTTTCATGCTCTACCATCTTGTCTGTAGGCATATATTCTATAGCCCCAAAATATCTATAGCCCGAAAGATATCTTGTCAACTATACAGAATGCGTGCTTCACAAATAATGTTCACACGTGTCTCAATACAAAACACATGCTGTCTAATGGTCCCTGATGGAAGCTTGATGTCCACTAAGACATAACTCGTCCTTGACCTCTGGTAACATGGGGTCTGTAGGCTTCTTCAGAATTTCGATTGGTTCCTTTAAAAACCCTTCTAAAACTCCTGCCCATGCTACTGTATCGAAGACACTCGACAAACACTCAAACCTTTTCTCCTCCAGTTCCAACTCTTCGATCCTGAAAAAGACAATGAGACTTCTATAGTAACAGTTGCTATGCATCCCATGTATGATACAATATAAACAACAGGCCTACTCATAATGAATTATAATATTGTAAATAGCTTATAACAGTATAATTATATGCACTCATAAGGTTAAACTGTAAATATTTATATTTTATGTTTTGCATTGTTGGTTACTGCACTGTTGTTTATCCAGCTGTGTTGAATGGAAACAAGCCTTTGGCTTTTTTGTGTCTCATCCATTTGGCGTTGTTTCCCCCTTCTTTTCATTTTTTTCAATCAATTTACAATTTATGCATTTAGCAGACGCTCTTAATCCAGAGTGATTTACAGTAAGCAAGGTAAACACATATATCAAATGCATAGAGTGTAGTGCCTCAGTAATCTAGGATCATAGGTAAGCCAAGAACCTATCATCAGTCTAAACAGTATAATATCAGACTGCATGGTCGTCAAGGCTAGGACAAGTTCTACGGCAAGTATTACGGGCTAAAGTGGAGTCTGAATATTGGGTGCTTCGAGTAAAGTAAAACAAAATTCATAAAAGTTTGAATTCATACAAAACATTTATGCTTGCACATTCAGGAATGCAATAACCTTTGATCAATTTACAATTACCACTTACAGTGACAGTCAAACTACAGTATAATGCGTTGTAATAGTGATTATACCATATACAATAATTATAATGTATTTATAACTAGAGACCCCAGCCGCGCACGGGGCTCTAGGGCTGTGATGGCGCGCTTATTTTGGGGTACCAAAATGGTGGGATAGAACTTTCCAAAAGTAAAAAAAAAAAAAAAAAAAAAAATTGAAAAAAATGTTTATATTTTTTTTCACGTGGGGGTCCGCGGACCCCCTGGGAGTGTTGGGACCCCCCTGGAACATGGCGGACCCCTTCGGCTGTTTTTTTTTTTTCATGAAGGTGTTTGCTTGTTTCTGGCGCAAATGTGGCAACACTGATATTCAATATGGGGGACCCCCGGGTCCCCTGGGAGTGTCGGGACCCCCGCCGAACATCGCGGACCCTTTTGCACCCCCGCGAAACATCGCATGCATGAGGTTGCACATGAACTCTGCAGCCGCACTGAGGCGCTCCAACACAAACACTCTGATGCTCCCCTAAATCCATTCCAGGGTTTGAAAATACCCACTTGACAAAGGGGTGACGTGCATCACCGTTCCAATGACCAATAAACTCCACTTCGGGATTTCGCAAAGACCCACAAAAGCGTGCAGTAGTCCACACACACACACACACACACACACACACACACACACACACACACACACACACACACACACAGCGTGCTGAGAGCTAAAGGGAACTAACGGCGCATCACCAGTCTTTCCAGTTTCCACCTCGGAGGAAATAAAAGGTAACACAAATGGTGTACACGAAATTTGGTCCGCCTCGCGGTTTGTGTCTCGCTGGGCGGTGTTCGGCGATGACGCTAAGGAACAACATGGCCGACCGTAATGTTGTGAGTTTGTGTTGGCCGCAATTAATTATGCTGCGAGGGGGCAGATGTGTGCTGAGCAGTGTGAAGTGGCCTACAGACTGCGCGTAGGCATTCTGCGCGTGGCGTGTGTTGTTAGTGACATTGATATGTTGTTTTTGTGTTTATTCCCACACAGTGGCAGGGTTTGTTTTGGGGTTTTGGGTTTAGCAATGTATTATAGGATAAAGTATGATCCTTGCCAAAACATTGCATGTGAGTGTCCAGCAATTATGAAGTATTAAAATATTTGAACTCACCAGTCATTATTATGCTTTGTAATGTGTAATGATTTTTGTGATGAGGATTCATTTAACACTTTTAACTATAATTTCACACTTTTATAAGCAGATTATAAGGCATTCCAAATATGTATATAATGCATTATAGACATGGGATGCATAGCAATAGTTACCGCTGGTATGTTGATGTTAATTGTGTCTGCATTTATTGTCTATACAATATTAGTTATAGTTATGTCTGAATATGTCAGGTTTAAAATAAATAAAATTATGACACAAAATGGAAATATTACTAGGGCTTTATTCCTATCACTTTGTAGCTAAACTCAGACTAAAATGGTGAAAACCTATTCATCATTATGGGAACAGCTTTGCCTTCTTTAAATTGATATTCTTTGACGTTAAAGTAGCTACTATAAAACTAAATGAAATGTTACAATACTCCAAAACTTCAACAGAACAACATGCAGTACACAACTCTTAACTGCCTGCTCATATGATTCCCACTGATTGTGTAATTAACCCAAAACCAACTGCTTTGCGAAAACCTGAACCTATAGACGGATTTCCGCGCGACGTCATCACAGAGCAGAATGCGCAATCTGCGCATGCCCGGGTGAAAGGCGCGTTCGAAAATACAGCCCTGAGCGGCAGTGAGCGCACTGGCCAATACAAACTAATAGGCGAGTGTGCTCCGGTGCGTAATTTCCAAACGCACCCATAGGCTTCCCCCTCCTCTGCGCGGTCATATTCCTCTCATGTTTACTAACAGGAAACCCGTCTATACAGCAGTGGTGGAAGATATTGTACTTAAGCAAAAGTAGCAATACCATAACATAGACATACTTTAAAGGTTCTGTATTCAAAACTGTACTTGAGTAAAAGTGCAAAAGTACTGTCTTCAGTACCAAAGTAAAACAAATACTCTATGCAGAATGGCCCATTTTACAATCTTACAATTGGATTGTAGTTAGTAACGCATTAATGTGTTTATCACTTTAACGTTGCCACTTTTATTTTATGTTTTTATTTATTATTTATTTCTTAAAATTCCTACATTTTCAAAGATCTGCGGTCTGCAACTCACCTCGGTATGAGGGACAACTCATCTCGGTATGAGGGACATGTGAAACATGTGAAACATGTGTAAAAGAATCATGGGGAAACAGTCAGAGCATCATACAAACATCAAGGCCACATGTGATTGTTATTTCTATGTTGTCATGACCTACAGTGGGTGACTGTGGTCGAGGTTGTTGACACATTACAGAACACAAACATTATTTCGATATGAAAGCATTTGCTAGCTATGTTAAGTAGAATTCTCAAATTCTGCCCGAACATTACCGACATTTTCGGGCCGGGCCAGGCCCAAATTCCTTGCTAATTAGTCAGGCCGAGCTGAAAAAAAAAAAAGGATCTATGACCCCCAAAAAACTGCCTTTCAACTTTCAACTGCCCCTAGTGGCCTAACGGTAAGGCCAACGGAAATGGCAGTGGATCTGTTGAATGCAGCTCAAAGTGAGCTTTACTCATGTTTCCTAGCCTGTGTTATTAAAGAAAAACGGGCAACAATGGCCAAAACTCAATCGAAAATCGGCGATTGAAAATCGGCAAAAGTTGCCGTTTTCAAGATGTTTGGGCCATTATCTCTGGAACGGAAGGTCCAATCTGCTCAGTTAAAAGCTTGTTCGATGCGTGACTTTGAGGGCTTCAAGCTTAAAATGACACCTTTTCAAGTTTTTCAGGTTTTATGGCCTAAAAATATGGTAATTGTTCGGGCCGGACCGAGCCACGGGCCGGCCCAGTAGGGCCCAGTTAGGGCCGGGCCTTAATTTTCAGGCCCGTTGTGAACTCTAATGTTAAGTCATGCCCCTACTTCTGCCTCTGCCCACATGGGTGTTGTGAAAGATTATGTAGTGGCATACGTTGGCACAGGGGATGGCACAGCACTGTGTATAAAACGTAACAACTGGACTGGACAATGGATTTAGAAAGGTGGGGGTCAGATAGACGAGGAGAGTCATGAGGGCTGCTGTGTTGTATGTTTAAATCCGACTTCTTTCCTCTACATATCAGACAGTCTAGTGGTTGAGGCTAAAGTCCAACGATTTTAAGGCCCAGGTTCGAATTCCGCGCTATGAGCTTGTAGAACTGCTGTTTTTGAAAGCTAGAAACTCGAACCGTGATCAGTGATTTTATTATTAAACGTGTACTACGTAGCCTACTGTTGTTTGAACTGAATTAAAAATGTCCTGTCCTTAATCAATAAAATGTTCAATCATAAACACATTGGTTTCTTCCTTCCGTTTCTCAAATGGTTTTCATAATGTGGAAGTTAAATGGTGGATATGATGTTGCGCACCGGAGCGCACTAGCCTATTAGTTTGTATTGGCCAGTGCGCTCTGTGCTGTATTTCCGAACGCACCCTAGATAACCCAATGTTCCCTTTATAGATATATGTATGTATATGGATTAATATTCATAAAACCCAGACAGACTTTTATTTAAAAAAATAGCAGATCTACAAGCTCGCAAAGCATCATGGCTCGCAAAGCATCAACACTTTGTGAGCTTGTAGATCGGCTATTTTCACTACTTTTATGGGACACTGTTGTACAACGCACAAAGCAACCTTCTGTACAGGCAGTGGTATGAGAGTGATGTGAGATTTTTAAATATATTTTATACACCTGAAAAGTTGTGAAACATTCATTAGTAGCCTATAAACATACCCGTTATTTTACGTCAAAACATGTTTTGTGCATGGCCCTCAAACCTCTTATCATAATGATTGGGCAATGCAACCCCCTTGCCTGAAGGTCTGAATAGTGGACAACTGGACAAAGTACTGAATGAAATGAAGTGATTGTGACACTTTGGCGTTGCCATGTCTGCTTATTATAAGCGACCTTGTTTTAGATGAAGTTGTTAAGTTGTTTGTAAATATTGGTAGTTGTGGTTTGCTTTTTATTTGTTGTGATCTTGTACATTTTTCAAATATCCGATGCATATAGGTTTAAAGTACTGATGTGGCCTATAATAGTCACTTCTTTTGGGCTTGTTTTCATAGACCGGTTCGCTTATTTCTCTCGCAAAATATGGCAACTTTGGTCACAACTGAGAGAGAGAGAAAAATAATGAGTATCCTCTGTTCTCTAATTATCGTTCTTCAGTGGTGGAAGAAATACTCAGATATTTTACTTAGTAGCAATACCACAATATAAAAATACTCTATTACAAGTGCCTCTGTTAAAAATGTTATTGAGTAAAAGTACAAAGTGTTGGCATCAAAATATACTCAAAGTACCAAAAGTTAAGATAAAATGTTTTGGCATGGTGAAAATTGTGAGCTTGTAGATCAGCTATTTTCAAATAGCCTATGTATAAAATAGGGCCATTCCCACCAGAATAAGGATGCTAGGGTTCAAGTGGTTATTTAAAAGAAACAGTTCCTATCATTCAAACGTTTGCCGTTACCTGTAACTCTGAGAACCCCCTAGAGGTCCCGGACCCCCTGTTGAACACCCCTGCCTTCAATACAGCAATGCACTGCTATAAAAAAAAGTTCCTTTTGAATACTTGGAGTATTTTCTTTGAGTATATACTTTGTGGAATTAAGTATATGTTTAATAATGGTATTAATGTTACGCTTCTGACGATCTCCTCAAATAAACAATTAAAATCAGAGTCTGATTAAGCGAGCCATTGAAGCGTGTGTTGTTTAATGAAGTGTTATTGTTATTGTTTCAACCTTGTGCCGTTTAAACATCCTCTAAGGGCTGAGTTCATTAAAAAAACATGTTCATTAAAAAACATGTTCATAAAATAATTAAAAACAAATAAAGATGTTTGTGTCGCTGTCTGTACATTTGACATCACTCACCTTAGGGTACTCTGACAGTGTACACATGGAACCAAATTGACCCTTACAGGTCTGTAACTCTGAGAGTGTACACATGTAACCAAATGGACACTTACGGGTCTGTAACTCTGAGAGTGTACAAATGGAACCAAATGGACCCGTAAGGGTTCATTTGGTGCCAAATGTACACTCTCAGAGTTGAATTAACACTGAGGAGGATTCTATCGTGCAGACTGGGGGTCCCAAAGTGAAAGGAAATGGTATCAAATTGACGGTCCCATGGTCTAATTCATTTCGTTGCTGTCGGATGAAAACCCTGTATATCCACAACTTTTTTAAATGGTTAAAATAGCCAATCCACAAGCTCACAGTGACATAGATTATGTAGCAGATGTCTGAAGTCATAAACGGGCGACCCGGCCTGGTGGAGAAAGCAGTATAGACGGATTTCCGCGCGACGTCATCACAGAGCAGAATGCGCAATCTGCGCATGCCTGGGGGAAAGCATAGACTGAGGCGCGTTCGAAAATACAGCCCTGAGCGGCAGTGAGCGCACTGGCCAATACAAACTAATAGGCGAGTGTGCTCCGGTGTGTAATTTCCAAACGCACCCATAGGCTTCCCCCCGCAGCTGCGCGGTCATATTCCTCTCATGTTTACTAACAGGAAACCTCCCTATGTTCTGCACTGAGATCAGCCAAAAGTTCTACTCCCTCACTACCTGTAGGGTTGAGAGTTCAAATCCCTCTGTGAACCAAAACATTATTGTTTTTTCATCATCATCATCATCAAAAATAGCACTTTAGCTATTTTAGCTATTTTCGAAACATTTTGAAGAATTTTGGACTGTTCCTTTCACATTCTAAGCATTTTGGAGTGCGAGCATGCATGCATGCATATGCGCGCGCGTGTGTGTGTGTGTGTGTGTGTGTGTGTGTGTGTGTGTGTGTGTGTGTGTGCGCGCGCGCGTGCGTGTGTGCGTGTGAAACAACAGAAAAATAGCACACACTCAATGTAGCTCAATTTGAGAGATTTTAATGAGCAACGTTTGGACAAGCTGTCTGCATTAACATAACTATCATTATGTGTTGTAACTTGTACAACATCAAATTATCTCTATAGTCATGTGATCAACACAGCGATGTGTCGGCCCTGGTCTTGTGTGATCCATCCATCCATCTGTGTCTGATGTGTTTCTGTTTATGATACTGACCAGTGCCATCTATTAGAGAGTTACGCCAACTCCGTTCACTTCTTCGGGCCAGGTCTTCTACATACACATACATTGGCGAATAGTGACAAATCCCTAAACCGGAAGTTCATGGAATGCATTGAAGTCGACGGCTCCTTGTCACTATTTCCAGCTACATGAACCACGTGACCGACGCTGTTTCTGACCCCTCATTGGCGCAACTCTCTAATAGAAGGCTCTGATACTGACAATCCAGTGTTGATTGTCTGTTGAGTTCACCTGTGTCCTGTTAACCCCTGTCTACTTAAGCCCTGTTTGCACTGTGTTTTTGTTGGTCCGTAAACCTATGTCACATCAGTGTATGTTTAGTGCTTGTTTGCCTGCACTGTGTTTTTGTTGGTCTGTAGACCGTTGTCACGTCAGTGTATGTTTAGTGCTTGTTTGCCTACACCCCACCTGTTCTCTTACCTGCTTTTGGAAACCTCAGTTTGTTTAATATACCTTTTGAGTTGAACATTACTGCCTACCTCGTCTGCTTTTGGGCCCTACCCATTACTCACCCTGACAATATTGCATGTTTTAAGGACAGCCAGCAACCTTCATTATCATCACATTTGTGTCTAAATCAATAGGAGTGCATATTACTGCATAAAAAAGAAAATAACAGATTGCTTGAATGATAATCCTACTGTACAGGTGCAAATACACACTGACGCCATGACAGCAACTTAACCACATGAACCCTAGCATTCCTATTCTGGGGCAAACACTTGGCAAAAAAGCTAATCTACTCAAGCTTGCGTTGTGAGCTTGTAGATTGGCTATTTTCAGCAAAAAAAAGGGGCTGACGTAAATCCTAAGATTTCAAGATGGCCACCACCAGTTTTCAAAATGGCTGCAACTGGGCCAACCTTTTGGACTATATCACTTTGCTGGGGCTGTAAATTCATGACGGTCAAGGTAAGGTAATAAACAAACCTTTGTACAACCTTTAAATCATGTGTACAATACAAATACATTTTTATAAAGAAGCATGTACACTTCTTCTGCCTTAAGCAGTCAAACAGGTTTCTGTTTACCAAGAGAATCCCCCGTACAGCAGATCCAAAACGACAGGTGGTGGAGGGTGAGCAGCATTTTTTTATTTTTAGCAAGACAGAGAGAGCAGCAGCAGAGTAGTGCAAATGTCCAGTTAAATAGAGTGGTCTGAGAATTAAATGAGTGTGTGATTGGATGAGTGGATGTGAACGTGGAGCTGAGGCAACCGAGTGACCAGCTCACTGACAAAGATGCCGGCGGCGAGGACGAGGAGCATGACCACGAGAGTCAGGCCACGCCGTACCACCAGCTGTCTGCATGACAGAGCCACCCCCACTGTTGTGGTAGCTGCCACGCCCTCGCCCTGACTCGAATCAAGCGCTCCTGATACCACGTCCGCCTTCTGAGAGGTCAGAGAAACAATTGCAGTGGCCAACGCCTCCTCCAGGGGTATGATAGATTGGCCTGATTGAGGGAGAAGCAGAGATGGGGAACAAAAAGGTGTCACAAGAGTGAAGCTTCCCAGTGTCGAGAGGCAATTATTTGGGGTTGACCACTATTGATCTGAGTGCGGTTTAATAGCGCAAACATGTGATGTTCCTTAACCCTCTAACAGTGCGTTTTAACAGCGGGCGATACTGGGCGACATCGTCCAAAAAGATAAAGAAAATCCATCTTTCATCGCCCCCCCCCCCCGCCCACTTCGCCCGATCGCTGGCTCTCATAGACTTTCATTATCTTTTGGGCGATGTTGCCCGGCATCGCCCGAGAGTCGCCCGCTGTTAAAACGCACCGTAAGACCCAGCGATGCTTTTTGGCAACAGTCATATTTTATAAAGAAAGGAGTTTAAACAATTTGTTTTTTTGTTATTTTTATTTTTTCACCTCTAAATCCTCATTGGGTCCTATTGTTTAGTCTTACAATGCCATTGGCCAGGATATTTGCATATAAATACCCCCCACAGAGCCGTGAATCATCACAACTTGAAAAAGCTCCGGGTCTTAGAGGGTAAAAGGAGTAGTTCACCCCAAAAAAATACTCATTTACTATCAATTACACACCCCATGAAGCATTGAATTCATGGAGATGTTTTAGTTTTTGTTGCATTCCTAAGTTAATAATTTGATTTCCAGCGGAAATATGCTAATGTATCCGGTTTGAGTCTCCTACCGGAAATACACCTGGTCATCAAATTATTGGCTCAGGAATGTGTCAAAACCAAAAATATCTCAATGAATTCAAGGCTCCTTGGGGTGTGTAATTGATAGAAAATAAGTATTTTTTTGGGTGAACTATTCCTTTAAGGGAGATGCTGGTTTAGCCATCAGAAGTGGTACATTAATCCTGATGATGGAGGCTTATTTTGTTGTGAACTGTGAGGAACATTTCAAAACAATTCCACAAAAAAAGTTTGTGCAGAGATGTGTCAGGAATAGGAAAATGTAGTTGACTTACTTTTATTTCCGATCCCAAACATATCTTTCCCCTCAGTGATTGGGACTCCTGCTCTCTCCAACGCCTAATTACAATATGTAAAATGTCAGTCCAAAAGCACCTCATTCAAGTAAGTTTAGCGTTTTATTATGTAGTGTAACTGTATTGTAATGATACAATGAAAATAAAATGTAATGTGAAAAAATATATCTAATCTATGAGTCATGACATTCATCGGGACCGTACCTATGTTCCCCAGGTTCTATGTTCCCCGCAAAAAAGGTTCTATGTTCCCCACTTACCAAAAAAGGTTCTATGTTCCCTGGGTTCTATGTTCCCCTTTTACCTAAAAAAAGGTTCTATGTTCCCCACTTACCCAAAAAAGGTTCTATGTTCCCCATTAACAAAAAAAAAGGTTCTATGTTCCCCGCTCACACAAAAATGCAGGAAACATACATTTTTTATTTCCAATTAATTATTAATAACATCTCTGAACACACAACTGAACATAATGGGGATAAATTACTATCAGAAACTTGCCCGCCTTTGCCCCCCTTTCCCCTGGTGGCCATCTTGGTGATATAGAGCACCTTGTAGCAACTCATAATGTAATAACGGCGTAATAACAGTTCATAATATAATAAACTAAATGTCATAAAAGCTCATAATATAATAAAATCATGAGCGGTAGCGCAATAACGGGTTTTTGCATAATATAATAACGTAATAATTTGTTACATTAAGATTTGTTTTTAAATAATTGTTTTTGGCTTTATCTGCCTTTTATTAGATAGTATACAGTAGTCTGAGAGGAAATGGGGAGAGAGAGATGGAAGTGACACGCAGTAAAGTCCGTCAGGATCGGGAGTCGAACCCGCGACACGCTGTGCCCGGACCGCCACGCCAGCTGTCCGGGCCATAACTGCTCAAATTGTTGAGAAAAGTGTTACATCTTATAATCAGTATCAGTATCATGGTCAGTGTCATGGTCAGCATCATGCTCAGTTTCATGGCAAGTGTCAGTATCATGTATCATGATTGACAGACAGAATTGCTCAGTAGCACCCCTCTGCCCAAAAGGACGTTTTGGTATTGCAGCTGAAAAAGCTTGGAATGACAGACAGTCAGATTGTGAGAAAAAATATCTGGATGTTTTTTAGGCTTACAACCTGTTTAATACGTATTAGGGGGCAATATTTATATATAATATATATTTTTTACATTCATGGTGTAGCCCCTTTAAGCTTGTATAATTGTCTCCGCCAAGCCGAAAGGCATGGCGAGAGAGTATGTTTTACCCCCTGTCCGTCCGTGTGTGTGTCCTGTCCGTGTGTTACCAGCTAATCTCCGGCACCATTGGCCCGCTCGCTGCGAAACTGTGCACACACACTCCCTCGATACCAATTCAGAACCTCTGCCCCAAATTTTTCACATGGGCCTGTTATAGCGCCACCAGGAGGCCGATTTGTGCAAAACCCATTTTTTGACATTACTCCTACAGATTTTATCCAAACGTCATGCAAATCGGTACACAGTATCTCTATAGTCGTGTGATCATCCCGGATCTGTCCGATTTCCCATATTCCATCCTGATTGGCTAAAGTTGGCTTCCAAAGTTTGCAGGATTGGTCCGGAAGAAATGCCACCCCTTTCACATTGGCCTGTTATACCACCACCAGCAGGTCTAATTCAGCAAAACACCTTTTTGGAACAAAATGCCTCAAATCATGAATGCAGTGTCCGATTGAAAGGCCTAAGAAGAAATGGCACCCTTTTCACATTGGCCTATTATATCGCCACCAGGAGGCCACAATAACGTACCTGACCTGGCGGAGACCTGTGCTCTGAGCAGCACCTTTTTATATGCTTTTTAAATTAAGCACTTTGAAACTGAAGATGATGGCCAATGTTGATGATAGTAAAAATGATAATTATATCGTATCGATATCGTGAGCCCAATATCGTGTATCGTATCATATGTATCGTGAAATTAATGTCGTGACACCCCTAAATAGATTTTGAGTCATTTCAAAGAAGTTTTCAAAACATGATATTTTGACACTTTAAAAACTGAAAAATTACAAATAACTAATGGGTATAAATACATGTATTTAAACCTTTTTAAATGTCTCACCATTTCCTGCATTTTTGGGTGAGCGGGGAACATAGAACCTTTTTTTGGTTGAGTGGGGAACATAGAACCTTTTTTTGGATGAGTGGGGAACATAGAACCCTTTTTTGGTTGAGTGGGGAACATAGAACCCGGGGAACATAGAACCTTTTTTGGGGGAAGTGGGGAACATAGAACCTGGGGAACATAGAACCTGGGGAACATAGGGATGACCCCCATTCATCCATGGACAGGGAATACCATAGGTGTAGGCCAGGCACCTACCTCTGCAGTGGCCCTTTTCCAGTCCAGTTTACATAGGTAAACTATTAAAAGTATGGACATCAATGTGACAGAGGTGAACAGTCCCAACCACAGCCCTGCAACAGATAGGGTACCAATAAGGACAGAATAATTGGCTCTGGTACAGTGACTCAGTATGTGCACTCTCTCTAAGCACAGCTGTACTGACTCTGTACTGTCTCTTTCTACTTAAGACTGTGGATAATAACTGACATGTAAAGAAAGTTAGTACTGATCAGATATATCGACTGAACCTGTTCACCTTTGTGTATCATATGGCTGCTGTAAAGACTGAATTTCCCCCTGCGGAATCAATCAAGTGCAATCCATCTACCCATCTATCTAAACCACATTGGCTGCAGTTACAGTACATGGACAGTTTTATTCGGAATGAATACACTTCTATTCGGAATGAATGAATGGATGAATTCATTCAGAATAGAAATGCTCATGTAAACACCTCTATTGGAATAGAATATTCCATTCCAGTCTGACCCGAATGCATTTTCATTCGGGTTAGGAGGGGTGGTATATCCCGTTTGAATCGGTATACCAATCGGAATTGACCATATAAACACTTTATTCCGAACGCTCCTGTCTGTTTGGAATACATGCATTCCTTTGCGCATGTCCGTGCTTAGTAGTGCTGTCAGAATTGTCCAAAAATGACCTATCAAATCTCTAATTCGGCCACGGCTGGTGCTGAGAAGTGCTCGCTCCTGCGGGGTAAAATGAATGATTCTATTCTATAGCGTCATTTAATAAGCCTGTAATGGTTATGCCCAGACTTGTCCAGGAGAACGGACGCTCCGAGGATTTCTGGCCTATAGGCTACATTTATATGGATCTTTTTCTGAACGGATATTTTAGTCCTCCGTTTTTAAAAAGAATCCCTGATTCCCTGGCCACATGACAAAGATAAAAAAAAATCCCTGTCCACACGTAAACGCAGAAACGCATTGATCAGCTAGCTGCAATTTAAAATTTTAAATCAGATTTTACATTTATTTTATATATGAGGGGCCAAATACATATACCTTTTTAATCACATGTTAAGGCCCTATACTTCAATAGCTGCATTATTTTAATAGCATACGTGAACAAAAATAAACAAAAACAACATTATTAGGGCGCAGCTACAGCGCAAACAGCTGAGTTTTACTTCATCAATTCATTCCATGGGCAGCCGGAACGTAGTCCCAAAACACCCCGCCCCACGCACCTTTTGAGCGGGCCATCCGCGGCCGCTCCATGGTCGCTGGATTTTGACATGGGGCGATTGTGGGATTCAACGTGTGCGCTACTCGGCGCAGAAAGAGGGGGTTTGTCACAGTGAATGAGTTACAGCATGTTTCAAAGCCTTTTCATAACAAGAAAAACGTGACATTCGGCATAATGAGTAGCCTATACTTTCTACTTTAAGTGTATTTTGATGCCAATACTTTTGTACTTTTGCCATAAATGAGCATGCCTTGTTTCATAGACTGTAAGTGTTGCTCTCTCTCTCTCTACATTTATTATTATAATGACCATGTGCGAATGCGCGATGACGTCATCGTACCTATATACCGTGTCTGGTACCAATACAAAAGAGAAACTGTTCTGAACTTGTAGATCTGCTACTTTCTCATTAAAATGGCGATAACAAAGGAATGCAGGCTTGCACCACATTACAACGCTGCCTGGCCAGGAGTCGGTGCGTTGCTTCCCGGCCTGCCTACGACCGCCGCGGAGGCACAAGGGGGCTATTGCCCCATGCCCACCAGGGGAAGCTCCGTCCCAGGTAGTGGAGCCGGGCGGCCCCTGGACTGGTCCATGCCCACCACTTTGCGCATGTCAAAAGTTATATTCCGAATGAATGCTTTGGGTCTTGTAAACGAGGAATACTTTTATTCAGGTCCCATGTAAACAGGTGAGTGGAACAGATTCCTCTATTCGGAATGAGTTCATTCGGAATTAGTTAATTCGGAATGAATACATGATGTCCATGTAACAGCAGCCACTGATTCTACTTTTCTATTCCCAGGTATTACTTTTCTATTCCCAGGTCATTACTAGTTCTAGCAGTAACAGGGTCCACAGGAAATCAGTTGAGAACCACCAGTTATGGCTAGTTTAGAAGCACAACCCTTTCGACAAGTGTCAAAGTGTGCAAAGTGTCGAGTGATGAAGTATAAATTAGCCTTTACATTCTCAAACATACTGTATGCATGTCAAGGACCCACAAATTGATACGTATTTGCCCATGGACCCCCATTTGAAAATAGTTTGTGCCAAGGACACTGTAAGAGAAGATTTGTCAGCACTTGTCAACATTTTTCGAATTTAACAGCTCAAGCTTGTAGATCAGCCATTTTCGGATAGCCGGAAAATAATATAGGCATAAGTGCCCTATATTATCAATTTAATGGGGACCCCCCCCAAGGACCCCCTGGGGGTCCCCAGACCCCACCTTGAGAACCAGTGACTTATTGGACCTCTGCCATTATACACCGTTCATCTCTACTCACCTACAATGCCCATTTTGACAGGGAACATTAGGGCCACTCCAATGGGGAAGCCGATGAAGTAGCAACTGATGAGGTTAACTAGTGCACCGACAAACTGTTTCCCTGCTCCTCTAACAACCCCTCCAGCCACAGCCTGTGAAGATTTAGTACATATGAATCCAAATGCCAATCTATATACCCATTCTTGAGAATTGGGACAAATAATGTCCTACCAAAACATTTCAAATTATTATTTATTAACACACTAATTTAAAAAAAGGTTTGGTGAAAATATATATTCTTAAAGGATTTATATATATATATTAATTACACAAGATTCATGCAATGTTTTGGCCTGTTTTTTTTTTTTAACTAAAGCACCAGAAAACACCCTTGTCTAAGACAAGGATTCACAACTTCACATTTTTTTTTGCAGGAAAGCTGCTAAAGCTCTGGTAAGCTTTCTATGTTTTGATATATGCACTAAATGATATTTCTATCTGGTGTGTCCCAACCATAACATGTGAACTCCGTCACTCCTTCTAAATCCAAACTAAAACGATTTTTTCCCCCATATTTTGGAAATGTTAAATTGTGATATTATCAAAAATAAAACATACTCTCTCGCCATGCCTTTCGGCCTGGCGGAGACAATAAATATATCTCTCAGACAGCTCTACATCTTTTCAAAAGGAAATGCATGTATCTAATCCGGTCTGACCAGAAGCACGGATAAAATGTCAGTGGGTGGGGGTGGGGGGGCTTATCAAAAGCAGAGACATGGATTCCCCCCAAACCCACCCCAGCAAACTGAACCCTGTACATGACCATGCAATGACCAGAACTAAAAGAAGCCATTATACAACTGGTATATCCCTCACCGAAGTGGCATCAGACAGATGGATAAAACCATACATTATCATGACATCAGCAACCCTCGTAACAACATCTCTGAAAGAAAAGCAAAGACATTAGCATTGTCCATCTTAAAATATTATACACATAGTCACATATGTTTTAGAAAATGTGAAAGAAAATATACTGAAAGGGAGAAATATAGCTAAAATATATGCAGTAAACTGGGTCCCCCCCCACTAACATACAAATGGAGCAGTGTTTTTATTTTTGATTGACTAAGCTATTGATAGATGCATTAAAGATGGAGTGCCATGATATTTTTCAACCCTAAAACCTGATCATAAGGTATTATTATAAAAGTGTACAGAAATTGTAAAAAAAAAATGTTTTTATGTGGACACGCCTCCAGTTCATTAAGTATGCCTGGTTCTCACCTTAGCACCTCCTCCACCACCTTAGCACCACCCACCTGTCCTAGTCCCTCCTCCTCCTCATGCCCACACCTGTTGTGTTATGATAATGAGGGGGAGGGTATGTTTTTTGGGGGCTCTGTGATGTCACTAAAGGGCTGTTTCTCTATTGGCACGTTTGACCCTCAAGATTTCAGCCTCCAGGAAGAAACTCCAAATAATCAGAGAAGACATAAAACAACATAAAACCACCACCGGGGGGCTTAATGAAGTTCTATCAACCTCATAGACACATGAAAAACAGAAAAAGTGCAAAAACATGGCACCAGCTCTTTAACACTATTAGACAACATATACATTAGTTATAAATTGTATTTGATGTACCATATTTGTTTTTTCGCTGATACTGTTTGTAAACATTGCAGTAAAAAATACTTGTATTTTATAAATGATGGGCTAAGAATATAACACTAATGTATAAGTGTCATACTTGGTGCCAGACCAAGTATGATACTAGGATGAGTTTGTACAACTGAAAAGGAGTAAAACTTGACTGAAGCATAATGACAGGCACACGTTTACTGTTAATATTTACTACCTTTTTGTCACGGTCCGCTCCGCGGGCCGTGGACTCATTGCCCTTATATGGTCGTGGACACTTTAGGCCTGTTCTTTAGGCCTGGTCCGCTCCTCGGGCCGTGGACTCTGACTTCATTATTTCGACCTGTTTCCTGTTCTGCTTAGTTATTGTTACCTGTCTTGTCTCACCTCCCAGTTGATTAGTCCTCTTCTCCTCTTGTGTCCTCTTAGTCCCTCAGCCTATCCCAGTGTTGATTGTCTGTTGAGTTCACCTGTGTCTTATTATTTCCCTGTCTATTTAAGGCCTGTGTTTGCAACCTGTCCTTGCTTGTTCATTGTATTGTGTTACGTGTAGTTACATCGTGAGTTCAGTCCCTTGCTTGTATTAATATCTTTTGAGTTAATAAACCTGTTAAACCGACCACTTGGGTCCTACACTCTGTCCTGACTCAAACCGTGACACTTTTGAGGTTAATATGAATTGCATAATGGTATTATGGAGGCATGACTACGTGCGGCTTGCATGGCCTGTAATCTGCATGTAAACGTCCTCTGAACACATGTACATTTCAGGCGTTTTATATTGTAATCCTAGAACCAAGCCATCCAGGCTCCTGGTGAATCATGACCATAAAACGTTGTATTCTGTGTCAAAGAATATTAGAAAACTGCAAAACAAAGGGTTGGCTATTTATTAAATAGGGGATATATATCATTAAATATTCAATTATTATTTCACACAGTCAAATGTTTTCACCAGGAGCCTGGATGGCTTGGTTCCAGGCGTAAAATAATTGATATAAATATTTTCAGAAATCTCTATGGGAAAAATGTATGGGCTTTCGATCTGTGGCACCACAACATGGCACTGCTATGCCCTATAGTGAGAGAGAGAGCGTACCACCACAAAGGTGTAGCCACTAAATGCTCTGATTGCGCAAGGGGCAGCCACACTGAGGAACCGGACAAATCCCGATGCTTGCATTATAAGCTGTAGCCTTTGATTGCATTTGAATAAAACCATATTTGATACACATACTGCAAGTAGGCTTTCACTGACATGTTACTGATTATAGACAATGTATTGACAATCAAAATCTCTTAATTCAAGTGCTGCCAAGCAGTGTTACGCATCGAAGCGCTTGGACGCTATACCTGACGTTTGCATCATACGCTCTACTAGCCTTTGATTGCCTTTCAATAAAACCATATTTGATAGACATAATTATCACCCACATGTTACTGATTATAGAGAATGTTATATTATTGTAATCCGTTCTTGATTTCCTGCGCACCGTGTTAATCAAACTCAAGTGTGTGTTTGGAGCGAATGGCATGCATAGCGCAGCTCAAATCATTGTCTTTAAATAGACTATAATCTTATATAAACAATTGGAGTGGATAATGAGTCTTTTATTGCTTATCAGCATGCCATGCGTGCGTAATGTCCGCCTCCCGACACTTGATTTTCTCTATCATTTGATAGAGGGATAATAAAAACATGATTGATACACTGAATGAAAATAGACACTTCAGATTATAGAGAACTTTGAATTATAACAATCGCTTGAGAATTGGCCGAGTATGGCCAGGTTAAACTACCGGTGTCCAACCAAGGATTTATTTTTCCTGTACTGAAAATAGCAGAGCTCACAAAGTGCATTTGCGACGCGTTGTAAACGTGTAGATCTGCTATTTTTGGCGCACAATGCAACAAAGTAAGTTAGGCTTAAGAAACTGCAAATAATCGGCCGACGTTTACTTGGGACCCCAGTGTTTATTTGGATTAATACGCAAAATGGGGTCAGACCCCGGTGGCTATTAGGTTCCCGGCGGCTATTTGCTGCCGGGCTACTGTTTGGGGAAATACGGTAAGTAGGCTACAGTATATAGGTGTTAAGTGATAAAGAGACACCAAAGTAAGAATGTACTCACTGCTCTGGGGTGAAAATATATCCTACAACGTCTTTAGTGACTCCAAGAACGATCCCGACACAACATGCGACTATAACTGAATTGGGGAAAAGAAATACATACACAGTACATTAGTAATGGTGGCCAAAGCATGGAAGAATACACTTACAACTGACACTCTAAACAAGGAATTAGAGGACATCCTTTGTCAATCGGATGTTGATGTAATAAACAAAAATAAGACATGTGCAGAAGTTCAGTTTATACAACAGCACTTAGTATTACATATTAACCGGCCAAAGACTAAAGGTTAATTTATACTTTGTCAAAAAACCCTTTCAAAAAGTTAAGTATTTTCAAATATGACATTTTTTTCAGTTAGTAAAACAAAAATAAGACGCTAAACACAAAAAAGGACCACAATGGAAATATGCTATTGAACTTTGTACTTTATTATTTAGAAAAATATGTACAAATGCATATGTTTATGCAATATGCATATGCATTTTTGTCAATAAAGAAGTCAATCAAACAATGTTTACAGAAAATAATGGATTGATTGGCTAATGACACTGTTTTACGATAAAGTATAAATTAAACTTTAACCACAATTGGTATACTATGTCGTATGATGGTGTCGTGCAGTGAAAATAGCCGATCTGCAAGCTCACATGAGCTCACAACATTTTGGGCTCCGGGTTTAAAGTGGTCTTTTTCATGGATACCACTTCACACAGAACAGGAGCATTGAATGCCTGCATTACTACAGTAGATTTATTGCGGTCGTGCATAAGCGCATTTCATTGATGCAGTGGTCCGTACTTGTGCAGATGAAGGATACCTTGGCAGACAGCTTGGCCTGCTCCATGTTACCAGCACCAAGAGCATTCCCAACACGCACACTGGCTGCTACAGAGAATCCACTTGGGAACTGTGGGAAATGATGAAGTAAAAATGTTTTATGTCAATAAAACATAATGTTACATAATGTAACAACATAATTATTACATTCTCTTTCACACAGCTTCACATAATGTATCTATCTCTCTCCCTCTCTCTATCTCTCTATCTATCTCTATCTCTCTCATCATGGATATAGGGCATAGCATTGGCGGCCATTTTCTGGTTCCACTTCAAAATACTCAATGCATTTTTCCAATTGACATTTCCAAAAATATCTATATCAATTAATTTAAGCCTAGAATCAAGCCATCCAGGGTCCTGGTGAATCATGACCATAAAACATTTTTTTCTGTGATTTTTTAAAATGTTATATTTAATTATATGATATACTTTATATGATTTAATAAATACCCTTTGTTTTGCCGTTTTCAAAAAAGTTTTTTTTCACAGAATCAGAAAAAGTTTTATGGTCATGATTCACACCCTGGATGGCTTGATTCTAGGCTTAAATTAATTGATATAAATATTTTTGGAAATGTCAATGGGAAAAATGCATTGAGTATTTTGAAGTGGAACCAGAAAATGGCAGCCACTGCTATGCCCTATACATGGCTGTATTGGACATTTGGAGTTACCATGTAAGCAGCAGTTTCCAGCTGATAAACAATAGAGTGAGCGGCCAGCTCAGTTTCACTTATGACTCCGGCCAGGAAGCCTCCAATCTCAAACAACCACAACTCCAGGCACAGCATGAACATGCTGGGGATGGCTAGCTTGATGAATGGTCCCCACTCCTGAAGACATTCAGTTGACCACCCTAGGGGTCAGACGGTCATGGGTCACACTCTTATTGAAGTTAACAAACGTTATTATATTGTGTAACTTTACACTGAAACGGAAAGCAGTCCACATTCTAAACAGAAAAGGACCCTGGATACTGTAACAGTCAAATAAACTGTACAACCGAACATGACAGACTCTGCCTGTCCACAGAGGTTTCCTTAATTATATGTAGGATGTAGGATATAGATGGGAGACACATCTCACCTCCCCATGTGGCCTTGTGTAGCCTCCTCCAGCAAATGTATACGTACAGGAACACAGCCAGGGCATACTGTGTGATAGTATTAGCTGCAGCAGATCCACTTCAACAGGGATGAAGAAGAGCAAAAAGGTTTAGTGCAGTGAGTGAACTCTGTGGCATTACAGGGATCCCCCACACAGTAAAATCCTCCTGTTCATTTAAAAGCTGCAATCCATAGGATTTATGTCCTTCTGGGGGTTTGAACGCAAGGCGAGGATTGTACTGTACACCTAGTGCCACCTACTATATGCCGGGTATGATGCAATGTATGATTGATTGACTTAAACCTTTTTAAAGAATGATATCAATGGTGATATTGTTAAGACTAATAGCAACACCAAACAAGGCTCTAAAGGCTATTTATATTTTGTCACCCTTTTAACATGTTTTTCACTCTACAAAAATTATCTACTGTTTATGGAAGCCCATTTCTATATCTTAATCGCAATTGTGACTTATATCTAAGAATTCCCCAAAGTCCTTGAGGGCGTTCCAGGGGGTCCCAGCTGAACGATAGATATTTAGAATCCAAATGGATCCTTATGGGTCCATTTGTACAATCTCAGAGTTAAATGAACACTGAGGATTTTACAGTGTAGATTGGGGTCTCAGAGATACCCTCGTATCAAACGAGGGTTTGTGGTCTAATACATATCCTTGAAATGAGAAAGAGAACCAGTGTTCTGTTAAGTGATGTGAAGGTACTGCATGGACTGTACAGCAGGTGTATGGGTACATGTTAGACCAGGGGTCTTCAACAGGGGGTCCGGGACCCCTAGGGGGTCCTCAGAGTTACTACAGGGGGTCCGCCAAATCTTTGTGTGATATGATTTCGTTTTTTTACATTAACCACCTTGAACCCTAGAATTCCTTTTCTGAGGGGAACATTAGCCAAAAATAGCTGATCTACAAGCTCTCAACGCCTCGCTCTGCGAGGCGTTGAGAGCTTGTAGATCAGCTATTTTTGGCAAAGAGGCTATAGGTGTAGAGGGAAAAAAGAGCAGACTAAGTAAAAAAGAAACTTTAATCTGAAACACAATTTTATACAATATAAGGGGGGTCCTGCTTCATCTCTCTCTCAGCTAGGGGGTCCTTGGCCTGAAAACGTTGAAGACCCCTGTGTTAGACAATGCATAGTGTCCAAAATCACTCACTGCTCTCACTATACTGTACTGTATACTGCCATTTTGTAGTGTTGTCGGAATGTCTAGTGAGACTTTTTAGACCAGTATAGTGGACTCATCGTACCCCAGAATGGCATGTTTTCATTGTGCGACAGCAATGACGTAAATAACAGTGGCCAGAGAAAATAAATATATATATTTTTACTGTAGTACCTAATGAATGAGTGAATGAAGCCATAGAGGAGGAGAAACTTACGCGACACCCATGTCCAGAGGATAGAGCAAGATATAGTTGATAAGTGCGTTAAGGAGATTCCCCACAGCTCCAGTTATCACCTGAGGCCATATGATGCCCTGCAAATAACAAACACCCTGCTTTTAAAGGTAGGGTAAGTGATATTTTTTGGTTAAAACAAAAAATATGTTGTTAAAAGGTTAAAACAGTATATTCTGATAGTAATCATTGCTATATAGTGTTTTTTCAGTAACAGATGTCTCCCTGTCTCTCCAGCTCTTTAATAAACAGAAAATACATTTTCCGTAGGTGTTAAAATCTCAGCCAATCAGGAGAAAGTACCAATTTTTAAGCTTAATTTGTATAGTGTTCCAGTTCCAATTTTACCTGCTCATTTCTTAGTGTCATCACTTCCAATTTCACTTGTTTAATCTATATCCTGATTGAGTTCTCTATCCTGGTTGGATAAAATTAGAAATGAAACTGAAACTGAAACAAAAATGCATTTTCTGTTTAAAGGAGCTACACCATGAATTTAAAAAATAATAATAATATTTGATATCATATTGTTTATGTCCCTCAAACGTTTTTCAAAAGGTTTGAGCCTAAATCAAGCCTCAGATATACTCATTCCAACTAACTTCTCTCTGGCTTATAAAGCACTTTCACCTGCAATACCACATTGTCCTGTTTGGCACGGGGCGCTATTGAGCCAGTTTGTATGCATGTTATGTCCTGGTTCTGTGTGGAAAAAGTAAAAAAAAAAAAAAAGAAACATTTAAAAAAAAAAAAAAAATGAAAAAAAATGTTTTTTTTTTTGTTAGAACTGAAAAACGGGAGGAATTGTTCCCAGACGTGACGTAGGGTGGGGGAACAAATCTGACGGACTGTTTTCAGACCAATTTACATAAAACCACAGATAGCCTATGAAAGCCTGCATGCTCGAAGTCGGGTATTTGTTGGAACAGAAGAGAGGTGGGGGAGACCAAAAACACACAAAAATGAAGAAAAAGTTAAAATTCATGGTGTAGACCCTTTAATAAAGAGGTGGAGAGACGAGGAGACTCCTGTTACTGAACAAACACTCTATAGCAATGATTACTATCAGAATATAGAGCTATTTAACACTTATTTTAACCAAAGAAAATCACTTTAATACCCTACCTTTAAGATCACTTAGCTGTTTTTTTTGTTTTTGGCTTTTCTGCCTTTATTGTCTCCGCCAGGCCGAAAGGCATGGCGAGAGAGTATGTTTTACCCCCTGTCCGTCCGTCCGTGTGTCCGTGTGTCCGTGTGTCCGTGTGTCCGTCCGTCATTCGATCTGTCTGTGTACAGCTAATCTCCGGCACCGTTGGCTTGCTTGCAGCCAAACTGTGCACACACACTCCCTGGATACCAGAGCAGAACCTCTGCCCCAAATTTTTCACAGTGGCCTGTTATAGCGCCACCAGGAGGCCGATTGGTGCAAAACACATTTCTTGACAGAACTCCTACAGATTTTGTCCAAACAGCACGCAAATCGGTACACAGTATCTCTATAGTCATTAAACGAAACGATTCTTTCAGATTTTTCATATTGCTTCCTGATTGACTAAAATTGCCTTCCAAAGTTTGCAGGAGTGCTCCGTTTTGAACAAAATGCCTCAAATCATGAACACAGCATGCAATTTCCGTGAAATTTTGCACGCACATTCCCACTACGTCAAGGAAGAAATGCTACTTGAACATTTTAAAATCAGCCTCATGGTGGCGCTATAACAGGCCGATTTGTGTTTTTGCCTATAACTGTACCGATCTGTGTAAAACTTTTTATGCACACTCTCTAGAGGCCAAGGAAAAACCTTTGCCCTGCATTTTTCACATCTGCCTTTTATAGCGCTACCAGGAGGCCGACTTATGTAAAACATTTTTTTTGATTGTAAGCCTTCAGATTTTATCTCTTTTATCTTTATTTCACGCAAATCGGTACACATGATCTCTATAGTCATGTGATCAAGAAGGATCTGTTAGATGTTTCATTGTTCATCCTGATTGACTAAAATTGACATCTAAAGTTTGCAGGAGTGGCCCGTTTTGAACAAAATGCCGCAAATCATGAACGCAGCGTCCGATTGCAGTGAAACTTTGCTCGCACATTCGCACTACGTTGAGGAACAAATGAAACCATTTTAACATTGCCCTATTATAGCGCCACCTTGAGGCCAATTTTTGCAACAGTTTTCTTTTTTATATTACTCCAACAAATTGTGTCCAAACATCATGCAAATCGGTACCCATTATCTCTATAGAGCGTGCCAACGACTCGTCACCACGGGGGGTGTGGCATAGTAGCCGCAGACATACTTGAGGGGGGCAATGTTAAGTCAACCTGTTTTTTACCCCTCAAAGATGTCCGCCGCTACCAAAGGACACTTGTTGACGCGCCCTTCAGGATTTTTGGCACGCTCTATAGTCAAGTGGTCAAGATGGTTCCGTCCGATTTTTCATATTACATCCTGATTGCCGAATTCCGAACATTGCTGCCCCACAATAACCTACCTGACCTGGCGGAGACCTGTGCTCCGAGGAGCACTTTTTCTAGTTGATAGTTCAAATGAAGATGGACAGGAAAGAGGGAGAGAGAGACGGTGAGACACGCAGAAAAGATCGTCGGGAACGGGACTCGAAGCCGCAATGCGCTGTTATGCTCTCTATGCTTTACTTTCATTTGTTTCACTCCATTTTATTATTTTACCTTGCTTTTATTATTTATTGTCTCCGCCAGGCCGAAAGGCATGGCGAGAGAGTATGTTTTACCCCCTGTCCGTCCGTCCGTGTGTCCGTGTGTCCGTCCGTCCGTCATTCGATCTGTCTGTGTACAGCTAATCTCCGGCACCGTTGGCTTGCTCGCAGCCAAACTGTGCACACACAGTCCCTGGATGCCAGAGCAGACCCTCTGCCCCAAATTTTTCACAGGGGCCTGTTATAGCGCCACCAGGAGGCCGATTTGTGCAAAACACATTTTTTTACAGTACTCCTACAGATTTTGTCCAAAAATCCCACAAATCGGTACACAGTATCTCTATAGTCATTAAACGAAACGGGTCTTTCAGATTTCTCATATTCCATCCTGATTGGCTAAAAGTGTCTTCCAAAGTTTGCAGGAGTGCTCCGTTTTGAACAAAATGCCTCAAATCATGAACACAGCATGCAATTTCCGTGAAATTTTGTAAGCACATTCCCATTAGGCCGAGGAAGAACTACCATTTGAACATTTTTAAATCAGCCTCATGGTGGCGCTATAACAGGCCGATTCGTGTTTTTACCTATAATTGCACCGATCTGTGTAAAACTTTGTATGCACACTCCCTATAGGTCAAGGAAAAACCTTTGCCCTGCATTTTTCACAGCTGCCTTTTATTGCGCCACCAGGAGGCCGACTTGTGTAAAACACATTTTTTTATACTACTCCTTCTAATTGTATCCAAATTTCACGCAAATCGGTACACATGATCTATAGTCATGTGATCACGACGGATGTGTTTGATTTTTCATATTCCATACTGATTGGCTAAGATTGACATCTAAAGTTTGCATTATTGGCTTTTTTTGAACAAAATTCTGCAAATCATGAACGCACCGTCCAATTGCGCTCAAACTTTGCACGCACATTCACACTATGTTGAGGAACAAATGCCACCCTTTTAACATTGGCCTGTTATAGCGCCACCAACAGGTCTAATTCAGCAAAACAATGTTTTTAACAAAATGCCTCAAATCATGAATGCAGTGTCCGATTGTCGTGCAAGGCCTAAGAAGAAATGGCACCCTTTTCACGTTGGCCTATTATAGCGCCACCAGGAGGCCACAGTAGCCTACCTGACCTGGCGGAGACCTGTGCTCCGAGGAGCACTTTTTCTAGTTTTATACTTATTTTACCAGCTCATGAGTGGCCTTGTGGTTAAACTGACTGTCCTGAGATTGGCAGGTCAATCTCAATCCGGTTCAATCTCCAGCCGAGTCATAGAAAAGACATAAAAATGGTACCCAATGCATCCATGGTACAGCATCAAGGGTTGGCTTTGGGGTAAGTCCCTGTGACATACCAGGGGGTGTACTTGCTGCCTAACGTTACAGAAACAGGAGAAAGGCTCCTGACCTCTGTGCCACATGGCTCGGGAAACATTGGTTCCCAATAATACTACTTTCTCCTCTTTACTGCACATTCAAAACAGAGAGATTCGAATAATAGAAAAAGTGCTCCTCGGAGCACAGGTCTCTGCCAGGTCAGGTAGGTTATTCTGGCCTCCTGGTGGCACTATAATAGGCCAATGTGAAAAGGGTGCCATTTCTTCTTAGGCCTTTCACGGAAATCAGACACTGCATTCATGATTTGAGGCATTTTGTTGCAGAAATGTGTTTTGCTTAATTAGACCTGCTGGTGGCGCTATAACAGGCCAATGTGAAAAGGGTGGCATTTCCTCTTCGGCCTGGTGTGCAAAATTTCACGGAAATCACACACTGCGTTCATGATTTGAAGCATTTTGTTCAAAACGGACCTATCCTGCAAACTTTGGAAGCCAATGTTAGCCGATTAGGATGGAATATGAAATGTCGGACACATCTGTCTTGATCACATGAAAAATGTGTTTTACAAAAGTCAGCCTCCTGGTGGAGCTCTAAATGGCATGGCAAATGTGAAAAATGCAGGGCATACAGTAGGTTCGGCTTTGGCATCCAGGGAGTGTGTGTGCACAGTTTCACAGCGACCGGGCCAACGGTGTCGGAGATTAGCTGTCCACAGACAGAAGGAGACACGGACGGTCTGACGGACGGACGGACGGACGGACGGACGGACGGAAAACATACTCTCTCGCCAAGCTTTTAGGCCTGGCGGAGACAATAACATCCATTCCAAGCCAACATACTGTATAACTTTTCTTTTTTAAAGACGGGGTGCCGTGGTTTTCAGTGATTCCCCCCCCCCTAAAACATAATCATTAGGTATTATGGTTATACTAGGAGGAATATTTTTTTCAGAAAAGTGTACAGAAATTGTTAAAATTATGTTTTTATGTGGACACGCCTCCAGTTCATTAAGTATACCTGGTTCTCACCTTAGCACCTCCTCCACCACCTTAGCACCACCCACCTGTCATAGTCCCTCCTCCTCCTCATGCCCACACCTGTTGTGTTATGATAATGAGGGGGAGGGTATGTTTTTACTATGTCACTAAAGCGCTGTTTCTCTATTGGCACGTTTGACCCTCAAGGTTTCAGCCTCCTGGAAGAAACTCCAAATAGTCAGAGAAGACATAAAACCCCACCAGAGGTGTTAATGAAGTTCTATCAACCTCATAGACACATGCAAAACAGAAAAAGTGCAAAAACATGGCACCAGCTCTTTAAGCAGAGATCTGTGCGAATACAGATATAATGAATCCTTAATTAACATTAATTACTATCAATAATATGTCAATTTACAATTTAGGCATTTTGCAGATGTTCTTAACCAGAGCTACTTACAATAAGCAAGGTAAAACATCAAATGCACAGAGACAGTGTAGTGCCTCAGTAAACTTGGACCACAGGTAAACCAACAACCTCGCATCAGTCTAAATAACATACAAATTATAATCTGTATATTGAACTATAGGATACCAAGTAAACAATGGACCTAGTATCTGTCTAAATAACTTACTATCTAGATTGTAGGCATCATAATCTGTGGCGTCATAGATCGCACCTGATTTTGAAGATATCGCCCCTGCAGCTGGCACATGAAGGCAGCCTGTGAAAGAAAGCCACAAAAATAGCAGAGTTGAATGGGCATAAACAAACCATTAGGTATTAGAAATGGGTATACTGGGAGTGAAATCGACTCACTGGCAGAGCTGGCATGAAGATCATCACATACAGCTGGGCAAGTCTTTATGGCAAACGGACATAAAGGTAAGTTGTAATGACAGCAAGGACATGCAATCGTGACTTCACTACACATGTAACTTCTGAACTACATCTATGCCATTTATTTGGCAAAAATTGTATGAAAGTATCAACAACTTGCAGCATTTACATGTGTGGTAATCTGTCCAGTGCAGGAGTCATAACCATGGCAGCTTGTGATGGACATTTTCATCAACATTTTATTTTTGCCACGAACATGCAAAATAATCATTTTACCCAAAACATATCGGCCTGGTCCTAAATGTATTATAATAGACTACTAATCTGTCATAGGGTCAAGTGCAATGTGCTGCACATTTAAAACAATAGTATGTCTGCATTAACTACTGAGCCACTTAACCACCCAAAATAGAAATCCTAATTTCTTTGGATAATAATAATAGAGTCTCATCAATACAGACAGTGTTTCCATGGCAAAAGGGCCACTTAGCTGCAATGGTGAGTGGGTGCGTATTATACATCACTAGAGGTCCGGGCGCCCTACGTGCGCCCGCCCCCCTAGCCGCGCACGGGGCTCTAGCGAGGGCTCGTTTATTTTGGGGTTCCAAAATCGTGGGATTAAAATTTCCCAAAAAAAATAATATATATATACATGGGGGACCCCCTGGGAGTCTTGGGACCCCCGCGAAACATCGCGAGGCCCCGTGAAACATTGTGGACCCCTTCGGCTGTTTTTTTTTCTTTCATGAAGGTGGTTGCTTGTTTCTGGCGCACATCTGGCAACACTGACCTGTCTGCTTGTCTGCCCCCCAAACGTGGCAACCCAGATGCCGACTCGGTGTTGTTGTTAGCGGCTGCGTTGAGACACTGGTGTGTTTTAATGTTTTGTGTGGGATGTACATGACATATTACACACACACACACACAAACACACACACACACACACACACACATACACGCGCGCACACACACACGGCTCTGTGTTTTTTCATGAAGCTGCCCACGCATGCGCAGTTGCAACCTAACTGCGACCTAACACACACCGTCCGCGCATGGGCAGATATACCGATTGTATTATAGGATATGGCTTTTATAGAGATTGCTGTCTTTTCAAAGGACGGTGTTACTTGTCTTGAGAACAGATGGAGATCAAGTTCTACCAGCTAAACCATTTGTTTGGCTTGGCAACGTAGCTTCAATTGTTGTGGATTCCATTAAGGTGATCAGGTATTCTCTGTTGATGAGAAAGTCCAAGGAATGCAAATGTAACGATGGAAAAAAGACACACCCTACAAGCTACACTTGATTTGTTTTGATTTACTAGACATAATAATTACATGTTAAATGCTTCTCACGGAAACGTTAAAGATAAAATGCCAATGGAACACTGGAACAAGGAAACTTGAGAGACAAAAAAGATATGTGGGCCTACATGATGAGTGATTAATGAAGGGCATGCCAGGATATTTATTGAATGCAGTGTCACAATAGTTTAATTCGAAGGCACCTAACTTTGATCAGAGGTGAGCTTACTTTTAGGTTGGAGGAGGTCCTATAGGCTGTGGATGGAGGGGTACCATGGATTATGATTGTGCAGTGTTATTTTAGTTGTTATTGTCATTATTGGGCACTTTGAAACACTGTCACTCAACTATCGACAACCAGCTTTACTTGTCCATTTTTTCACTGTGGTCCCTCACATGCCGTTGACTGTAATTATTTCATTGTCTGACCACACCACATGCACTCCATGAATCTGTTGTCTTAAAAAAAAAGAGGGAAAAAAGGTGTTTCTCCAACAATGGATTGAATGGACATTTTGCTATTTTCGCAGAATTGAGGCAACTATTAGCAATCATTTTTTCTAGCTTTCTTGTTGTCTTCACCTCATGCAATTGTGTTTACATGTATAATGTGCAACACTACAAATCTCCTGCAACATATTAATGAGCATGTTCCTTTACGAGTCGCCGAAGTTATTCAAACACATTTTAATATGTTTTTACGTTATAATGAAGAAAATATAGACTATATTTTGAAAAAAAAAAGAATCTAGATAAAAAATGAGCACACGGACATAGTCATGTCTTGCCACGGACACGTTTGTCCATGGACGGACATGTTAATGACCCCTGGTCCAGTGTAATGCTGACATGTAACCAAATAATCCCAGATGTATTCTTATTCTATATATTATCATCTTACAGTACTTTATTTTATGACATCTAATCAAATTACATACCCAGTCTTTATGTGCTCTGGGTGTTGGGGTGATACAAGGTCAGAGAGGGGGATAAGGATCTCTGCAAATGCACTGCCGTATCAAACCTATAGGGTTACATGGCAGCTAACCAATTAGTGCCACTACGCCCTGAACTGGCACTGTGAGTGAGCTCATTGTGCTGAACCATGTCAAGTCAAGCAGCCATGTCAAAAGTCAACCCCGAAACACAGTTGCTCTGGGTGGTAGAATTCATGGCTGGGTTTCATTCTGGTACAAGGGAATCAAAGCACAGAGCAGAGAAACAGTCTCCCTCTACTATTCACAGAATGGCTGTGTTATGGTGAGGCCTATTAGCCAGCATCAATTACCGTGTTTTCAGCAAACTTCAATGCCCACACGCACCCCAACGACATTATATATACCTCATATCAAGCAAGGGTTCCCAAACTTTTCAGGCTGCGACCCCCCAAAAAAAAAAATATTTGAACTGGGGACCCCCCACCCTGACAAGCACTTGGAATTGTAGGCATTACTTTGACTCAGATACATTTGACAGATACATATTGTGAAAATAGCCTATAAGCTCATAACGCCTCGCACTGCGAGGCGTTATTTTTCATAACGCTATTTTCATAACGTTTGCCTCTTTGTTACGTAATATTTGACAATTTGAACTTTAGAAATATGCAGATACCCTGTATACACTTATACTGTATGTTGGTGTGTTTACTGGTGATTGAGAAAACAATGTTGCACATTAAGCTAATCATCTGCGGACCCCCCAAAATAATTTGGAAACCCCCCCAGTCTGGGTACCACTGCTGTAGTGTGCTGTATGTTAACATCTGTGTGTGTGTGTGTGTGTGTGTGTGTGTGTGTGTGTGTGTGTGTGTGTGTGTGTGTGTGTGTGTGTGTGTGTGTGTGTGTGTGTGTGTGTGTGTGTGTGTGCGCATGCGTGCATGTGTAGGGCTGACCGGGCAACCTCAGAGCTCTGTCTGACAGCCAGCAGTATGGGCTGGGTGTTAAGGAGGAGCGCCCAGCAGGGGAAACAGGCTAGCAGCAGAATGAGGACCCCTCTTTGGAGAATCACTCCTACACGCTTCAGGTTACCACTCCCATACGTCTGCATGGAAGAAACACAGTACAGTCGGTCATGACACGTGTCAATGGATTTGTAGAACTTTTTCAAATCACACAAGATAACGTGAATTACTGTGGGCATGCTTCCATCAGCTAAGCTGAAGCAAGTCGATTCCTCAAAGAACTTTGTCATCTCACCTTGAGAGAGGACGTTTTATTGATCCAAAACGTCATAATAACAAAAACTCTAAGATGGAAATATGGATGGAGTAATGACATTATGCAGAATAGCTATTTTTGTCCTCTTTCTATTGTTGCTTGTATCTACACATTGTCTACTGAAGAAAAAAGTGTATAATGTTATTCACACATTCTTAACCACTTAAGTCCTATATACTTTTATGACTGCCGTAATAGTTACATGTTGCAACACGTTGAGCTTATAGCTCTTCTATATGTGAACAAGTTTTAAATGTTTTGCATTCTCAAAACAGGGATAGCAGGTCGAAAGCGGTTAATGAGTGTGATATTAAAGTGAGTGTGAAAACAAATACAAGAAGTATATTTTATTACCTGAGATATTAGAGTATCAAAGGCCAATGCCAAACCAGAGCCAATGGATAAACCAGTGATGTTAATCACCTAGATTGAAATCAAACATTTGGGTAGAAATTTAAATCCAGTCCAGGCACAATTAATTAATAATTTCAATTATATTTCCTCAAAATTCCAACAATGAAAGATTACACTAAGAAAGTGGCAAACATGTTTTTTTTAACCAGAATGGAATTAGACTACATGTCTGCAACGCTTGGAGAAGGACCTGTCACCATGTAGGAGGGCTGACACTCAAACTACATGCATTTTTGTAAATAAAAACATCTATCTGAATCAATTTGTGTATTTTCTTCCCTACAGACAACTCAGAAATATGGTGCTGATCAGTGTATCTTGTAAACAGTGGTCACCACCCTCAAAACATTCCATAATGAGAGGTCTCTACAGGAACAGATGTTATTAGACTGTATACTGAGTTTTCTTACAGCTATTGCCATTGCCACTCCTGCAAGTTCGGTCTTGCCCAGGTGGCCACAAAATACCATGCTGACAAAACCCACCAGAAACATCATCACCTGTGAGATGACCTGAAATACAAAAGGAAACTCAATGATATTTCTAAACCGTGTTATCCTTCCTTATCTTATCATCTCATTTTATTTTTAATTATCTTATCAAAGCTGTAAAGTATCACAATGCAAGGTAGCATGGTTGATTATACACAGAAAATATAATTTCTTAAAAAGCTTATTGTCCACATGCTGTAGATATTGCATCATCAATCAATTCAGTTCTGTGCACCACAGAGAAGTTTATATACTGTACAATGACAATGGTTCCTTCTGACACTATAATAGTTCCAAGCATCATTTGGTGTGTAATGAGCATAGGCTACTGTAAGGTTATGTAGTGGTTCTTTTATGTTTGTGAACTTCTCTAGATCAAAGAGTTATGGCTGGTGTAGGGTTCTGCTGTTAAAACAGACAAAACAACAATGCTTTTAGTAGCTGGCTTTAAACATGAATATCTCAGTCAGACGTGGAAGTTTATGCCAGAGTTATGACAGAATATAGATGATTAGCTAAAATGACTGGTTATTTTTAACCATGTTCTCTTGTCTATTCAGCCCAGTTAAGGATATAGTCGGAGGTTTAAAACTTGGCAACCTTGAGAAACACTAGGCAACACTGGATGCTCCATGGCTTAGGAGTCTTTAAAATGTTTAATATAGGCCTCATATACACAACTATAAAATCACCCAGCGATAATACCCACCAGTAGGTCACGCGCTGTGTTACAGTCATCTGCCAAGTTTGATACAAATCGGATGAAAACTGTCCGAGTTATCACTGTGACAGCCAGTCAGCCAGGCAGCCAGACAGACACCGCAAATACATTGGCAATTGGTGGTGTGCTTTATCTAACAAATCCACATTGCTAAGATACTGTTGTATGAACAGTAGATTCCCTACACATGCAGGACATGGTTGTACTGAAGTGGCACTATTGCTTATTAGGATCCTAATTGGCTGTAAACCTAGTGACACAGGCAGAGGGTATATTAATAGGCTACAGAGTAAATTGAGAGTATAAATTGCTTTCAATGTGCTTATACAGTATGACACATTGATATAGCTACACACATAGCAGCTAGGTGAGCAGATCAATTCGGGTTTCACTACGATGATAGATGATCGATAATAGAGTCGGATTATAAATGTATTACTAATAATACAATACAATCTTAATTCGTTTTTCAACCCTAATTACTCTAGCGAGCACACTATATTATCTTCCAGTACATGATGCATTCAAAGTAATTCTTACCACTGGTCCTGCTAGCTTTAAAAGTTGAATCATCTCATTCTTGTAGTCCACGGGTATCCAGGCCTTGGTGCATTTAAGGCATGGACCACAGCATACATGGGAATCATTCTTATGAGTAATAACATCTGTTTGTTCAATTTTGGTCTGTCCATTTACTCCATTGGCAGTTTTTGTTGTAGGGTCGTCCATAGTGGAATGGGAATGGTATCTTGTACTACTTGACATAATAGTTCAATTCACCATCAATGAATGAGCCCCTTCAGATGTTGTCAGTGAGGCCTGATTTGGGAAGGTACGAGACTGGTTGGCAAACCCCGCCCCCGGGAATCCAGATTCCAGCAAGTCAGATTCCAGCAGGTCTCCGAGGGGGCGGGGTTTGCCAAGCCGGTATAGTACCTTCCCAAATCACTTGTCAGTGAGGCTGGAAACTGTTTATGTTGAAATCTGATTTAACCCATTCAGACCGGGAACGCATCT
>NC_139939.1:11827673-11930173 GCF_963454915.1 Gymnoscopelus microlampas
CCAGGGAGGTTGTGTGCACAGTTTCACTGCGATCAAGCCAACGGTGCCAGAGATTAGCTGGTCACAGACGGACAGACAGACAGATGGACAGACAGACGGACAGACAGACAGACAGACAGACGGACAGACAGACGGACGGACAGGGTGCAAAACATACTCTCTCGCCATGCCTTACGGCCTGGCGGAGACAATGAATTACAATGAACAATGACTTCTAATCATTGGCTATTCTATTAATTGTCTCATGAACTTGAAGGTAGGGTAAGTGATATTTTTGGGTTAAAACAAAAAGTATTTTGTTAAAAGGTTAAAACACTATATTCTGATAGTAATCATTGCTATATAGTGTTTTTCAGTAACAGGAGTCTCCCTGTCTCTCCAGCTCTTTAATAAACAGAAAATACATTTTCTGGTAGGTGTCAAAATCTCAGCCAATCAGGAAAAAGTACCCCTTTTTAAGCTTAATCTGTGTAGTGTTCCAGTTCCAATTTTGTCTGCTCATTTCTTAGTTTAGTGTCATCACTTCCAATTTCACTTGTTTAATCTATATCCTGGTTGAGTTCTCTGTCCTGGTTCGATAAAATTGGAAATGAAACTGAAACTGAAACGAAAATGCATTTTCTGTTTAATAAAGAGCTGGAGAGACAAGGAGAGTCCTGTTACTGAACAAACACTCTATAGCAATGAGTACTATCAGAATATAGAGCTATTTAACACTTATTTTGACCAAAGCGAATCACTTACCCTACCTTTAATTAACTGCAAACTCAAGTCTGTACAAAATAAAGGCAATCATGAAGTGTCATACTAATACTCATAATACTCAAATACTCAATACATAGACTTCTTTTAAATATGGCTCTTACAATATATGTATACCCAGGGGCGCCGATTTATGTCCACGCTTCTGGGTGCACAACGGACGCGCGCGCAGCGCGCGTGCTTGCGCGACCGGTCCGCACGAACATTTTTGGTTATTTTCCGGATTTGTTACCTTTTTGGGGGGGTTTTGTTACTTTAATGCGGTTACTTCGGTTAATTTGGTACCAAAAATGTACTCCATGAAGTGAAAATGTCGGTGTTTTTTTCTTTTTCTTTTTTTGTGATGAGTTTGTGATGGGTGCTCTTCATTTCCCCTGGGTGCTTTAGCCCCGAGGCACCCACAGTATCGGCGCCCTTGTGCATACCAATTCATCATCATCATCATTAATGTCAGTGGGCGGAGGATGGCTATATGCTCTGACCTCAGGGTCTGGTCTTCACTGTAGTGTAATATATTAATAGTAGCTTTGACTGTCTTTTTTTTTAGACTTTATAAAATAAATGAGTACAGAATGCAAACCATGAAATGTCTCGAGTCCCCCCTCCCCAATATTAACAGTTGATTAAAATGCATAAATAGTTAATTAAAATCACAATCAATTAATTAAAACACACAAGTAATTGATAAATACAAAATGTATAAATAAGGGGAAACTCTCCCCTGTCAGGTGACAAGAAGGTCAGTTGGCTCTCATGCATTGAAGGAGGCATGAGCTCGGCACTGGCCTCCCTAGGGGGAGGCATGCGTTAATCCGACAGACCTTTTCTCCGACTATGTGGCATCCGCGTGCGGTTAGGGTTAGGGTGCGGGTTTGGTTCGGGTTTACTGTTTAATGTCGGAGCACTGCGCTGTCGGAGGAGGTGGGCAGAGGGAAGGTGGGCAGAGGGAAGGTAGTGCCCAGGATTACATAGACAATTGGCACTGGGTGTAAATAATGGGGTTACAAAAATCGTGGGATAAAAAATAAAAACAATATATAAATAAGGGTGAAAACGGAAATGGTTTGATAATGTTTAGAGTCAACAGAAAAAAAAACTGCCTGTAGAAAATACATATCCCTTTAAGGAGCAGACAGGTGATGGTACCTCCCCTTTTAAGAACACCCATGTAACGTGTGTGTGGTGCAGAAGGAAGGAGACAGAGAGAAGCCTATACCTCTATGAGAGAAGCAGACAGAAAATGTCAGAACTTCTGTAATAAAGAAAGTGAATTGATTACAGAAAGAAACGTTGATAGAAACCGTTTGATACAAACCTAAATAGTGACAAACACCTTTTAGACGAGTTTGGTCAAACCTAGGAGCAGCTGCACTTACTGTACCTGTTGTCAGAAAGCTCGTCAGCGACGCCTAGTGGCCTGACATTGTATTTGCCTACAGCCTTTAGTCAGTAGAGCGTTTGACACACACAGGACCAGTCACACACAACGAGCTCGGTGTGTTTCTGTTCCCCTGTTCTTTGATTTCCTTGTCCTTTGTGCGTTCATGAAACAATGTGAGTACATTGTTTTATGTTCTGAGCGAGTTAATTTAGTAGGCTAGTTATATCTGTAACTCTATATCTTACGTTTTACTCTGGCAACACCTGTTTGGGTAGTGCTGTTTTAGCTCCCAACTGACTATTTTGTTTGCAATCTCTTTATGGTGTATTTTATTTACTTATGTGTTTACAATGTTTAGTAAACTTAACAAGTGTGGTTATAATCTTTGCTACACCCAACGTGTTTGCCTTGTGACACTCACTCTAGCCTGATACAGTGATTGCATCATGCATGCTAGTAGTGGATGTCTTCAAACTAATGTTTGAGTTCATGTTCTAAATGTTTATTTCTCATTTTATTGTTGTTTATTTCCAGACCACATTCATGCCGTTATATGTACACGTACAGGCCAACTATGATGCCATTCGGAGCACAATAAATCAGCCAAAAGGATCCCTTCTCCAGAGCCTGATTCTCTGACCAGAGTCAAGTCCATAATGTCCTGACCTGTTGTGTTTGCACAGACCAAGTGTTTTGGTTAGTAAAACAAATTAATTGCACTTATTGGTAAGGTTTGCACTTTCACATGTAAATGCTTTGAGTTACTAAGGAGAGTTAATGTTTGTTGTGTAAATTTGTTATGGCAACCTGTTAATATTTATTCATGAAAAGTTGAATGAGTTGTGTAATCAAGGCAGCTGAGCTGGGCAGCCAGCTGACAGCAATCAGCCATCGGATCTAGTTGTTGCCCACTGCACATGTTAATTGACCCACAGTAGGCTACTTGACAAGACACACTATATTGGTTTGATTTAATTCATTAGTTATTTATCTCTGATGTCCGGCAGCAACCAGCTAACTCCAAAATGTTCATTTTTCAGAAAATGACAAAAACAAAAAAAAGTGGATTTAGGAGGTTTTGTTCATCATTGATAAGAACAGCCGCATGGACCTCCAAGCTCACAATGAGGTTGGAGGTCAAAAGGGGGTGGAGCCTGGAGTCAGCTAAACCAGCTAACTCCACCCTCCTATGGTGAACTTAGCTGGTTTAGCAGAAAGTTTGATGTTCCAATGGATCTAGCTGGTTTTGTAAAAAGCACTTTTTAATACTTTTCATTGGTTCAATAATTTTTTAATCAACACACAGATGTAAAGGGTGTTTAATGGCCCTGATTTATGGAAAAAAATGCAAAAGCGGAAAAATGGAGTTAGCTGGTTCCTGCCGTACAGCAACGTTCTGTTCTTTATGACCTGTTTTTTTTTTTGATTGAATATTTTATTAGGCAAAAGAATGTAAAACAACACATTTACATTTAAAATACTTTGTCTAACAGGTCCGTTCATAAAAGTCCTTGCGGACTTGTTTCCAATGAGGGCCTTGGTATTCAATTCATAGACATATATAGTGGCACCACAGTTCGAATATCATTACACAAAGAAAATAAAAATTATATATATATATATATATATATATATATATATATATATATATATATATATATATATATATATATATATATATATATATATATATATATACATACAACACTATGTACAACCAATGGAATAAAAAAAGGGGGGAAAGATATGTACAAGAACAGGGGGGGGGGGGGGTCGGCTGTCTAACGGGAAAATGGTACTACCTCCTCTTTTGGCCTCCTGAAAGGTGATTTTTTAAGGCTCTTTTAAATGAGCCCAGCGAACTGCATTTTTTGAGGGATGGGGTTAGACCATTCCAAACCTGGGTGGCAGTGCTGTAGAAGGAGAATTTGCCCATGTTTGTTTTATGGGTGGGTGGTACCAAATTGTTGTTTGCACTCCCTCTGGTATTGTGACTGTGGGTGTCACTAACCTTTTGGAGGTATTTACTCAGATATGCGGGAATAGGGGGCATATCGGGCAAATTTTCATATACAATGTTGAAGGCCAGTCCCATTTTTAGTTGTTTAACCGTGTCTTCCACCCTGAGCCAGCCTAGGCTGGCAAAATGGGTGGGAGAAAGGTGGGTCATGGGCCCCAATCCGAGGAGTAGTCGAATCAGTTTGTTTTGGGAGGTTTGAAGCTTAGTCTTCAGTGACACTGAGGTGTTGGAGTACCAGGAGGTGCTAGCATAATCAAAATGTGGTTGAATCAGGGCCCCTGAGAGGGTCCTGAGGGCCTGAGGGTTGACAAAAGAGGAAACTCTGCCCATAAATTTGGTTCTCTGGTTTACTATTTTGACCACCTTTGACCCCATGCTTTCACCTGACAGGTATTTGTCGAGAATACAACCCAAACAGGTAATCTCTTCTTTGCTAGAGATAATTGTGTCATCGACTTTGACCTTGAAATCATTTACCTCCATCTGTCTGAGGGAATGTTTGGTCCCAAAGAGAATGGATTCAGTTTTCCCAAGGTGTTTCAAGTTTTCCCACTCCCTGTACAGGTCAGGATTTTTGGTGTTGTTGAAGAGGATCCAGTGAAGATCCTTTCTTGGTAAAACAAGACGGCGAGCCAGGAGGCCCATGGACACTGATTGAGGAGAACTGTCATTCTGTGCCAGCGCTAAGGTTCACTTTGCATGGTCAGACCATCGAAACTCACTGCCAGAGTGGTAGGAGTATTGGAACTTGCTTAAATGTTCTATTTTTTATTCCTCCCCCCTTTTGGACTTGATTAAGACCAAAACTGGATTGAAAAAGACACTGTTAGGTGTCATACACTTTTTGGAGTGAAGTATAACACCTTGTTTTATTTTATTTTCAAAACATCAAGTTGTGATTTAAGGTACAATAGTGTTCATTTTATTAGATTGTTGTTGGTCATCCAATCCTGGTTATTCTTTTACCTGTGGAGAAAGTAAAAGGGTTAACTCAAGATCTAGTTAAACAAAATGGAGACAAAATAGGAAAACAATTTGACTAAAATATATTTATAGACCTAACTCTAAAACAGTTGATCTAAAACACATAACTAGATTATCTCAAAATTAGATTAATAATGTGAACTAAAAGAGGAAAGTGGGATACTTACCTATTGGATACCTGCAGGATATTTTTTATTTTGTTTAATGGGTTTAATTGTTATTGTATGTGTTGTATGTATTATCTTTGTTTTATTGACATTTCAGTAAAGCGCCGGCTATTGCATTTAAAGTCAAGTAAGATAGCTTTGTCCCCACTCCATAAGAACCTAGAACTGGTCCAGTGGTTAACCTCGGTGATACGGGTGCTACACAATCTTGCCCTAACCTTTCGTAGCATCTCCTTCTTAATAGTCAGGGGATATTAAAAACATCTTGGAATAAATTCCTTACCAAAAAAAATCTTCACCAATGTGTTTGTAAAGGTGTCTAGTAACACATCTCACAAAGACTGAAATGCAGTTTCCCTAGGAGAATTTGTTCTGTACCAAAACCACTCCTTGGGCTAAAAACGGCCATAGCCATGCTTTTCCAGGTATACTTTTTGTGTAAAAAGCCCATTGAGATTGGGCCGTTTTTAGCCCAAGGAGTGCATTTCTGTACATTGGAGCCCTCATGAATTTAGAACGGGCTCTAAGAAGAGTAGCACTTGCCATGGCCATTGTGCATTGCTTTGTCCAAGCTTCCTTTCCATCACACATCAGACCAGAATGGCACTTGTAGTAAGTCATAGTACTTATTGTCCCACCAGGTCTAGTGATTTATCAGCTCAAAACTTCCAAAAATAAAAACAATGGACACCTTTATTTTTAAAACATGCTGATGGAAATCACAGCTAGGAGAGACTGACTGTAGTGTGATATGAGGGGGAGAGGCACTTCATAAAGACTGTTTGGTAGGCTGAGATGTGATGACACACATGGCATTATTATACCCTACTTATTTTCATAGTAACCATTATATTGAATGATCAGCTTATTACTCAAAGATGATCATAATTATTGTGAATGCCTATCCTGCCCCCTTGTGGACACAGTTCATGTCAAAACACACCAGCTTAAGTAGAATGTTTGGAAAATAGCGCTTTCACAAAAGGAATGATACAAACTCAAATGTCCAACCTTGAAATGTACTAGAAAATAAACTGCCACAAAATATAAAAGCTGCAGCAAGGTAATGAAAAACAACAAATATTTTAATTAAACATATAAAAAAACATATATTCCCCTCAAAACTGTCCAGTCCACAGAAACTACAGTTGTAACTATCTACTATATAGCATACAATATATCATTTGCACGCTAAACTAGCTTCTTCCATCATGATTGTACAAAACCTGCAGTAAAGGATTTTTTTCTATTCACAAAGTACTGTAAATGGGCCACATAGTAGGTACTTAATGTGGCCCATACACAATTTTGTAAATTGATCATGATAATAATAATAACAATAATAAGGGTAATAATAATAATAATAATAATAATGGTAATAATAATAATAATGAATTGTATTTTTATGGCGCTTTTCTAGGTAGCCTACTCAAACTTACTCAAAGCGCTTTACAATGGTTCATTCATTGAAAATAGCAGATCTACAAGCTCACAACGTGTCAAACAAATATGCATTTGGCCCACAGATCGGAGTTCAACATGTTCACTTTAAAACATACATAGGCCTGATATGTTCAAATATATCAGGCCCAAAAATAGCAGATATACAAGCTCATAGCGCGGCACTCTGTGCTGCACTATGAGCTTGTATATCTGCTATTTTTGAATGGCCAAAGAAATCTTAAAATGACACAGATGCGTTCCCGGTCTTAATTTATTGCGGAACCCTCTGCCCGACACAACAAGTATAAGCTATATGTATATGGAACATCTGGCATGGCTGATGGTAGCCCTGGTTCAGAGCGTTAGTGAGTTCCCTCTAACGCCCTGGAAGACCCCTCGCTCTGCGCTTGTACAATGAATTCCACTGCCGTGCGAGCGCTCAAGAGTAGTGAAAACTAGACGCGTCGCAATTCTGGGAAATTGCAAAGTGTGGTTGCGCCGACGCCGGTCGCGGGTCTCGGCCGCCGGGACTCGAGGGATACGCCGGGAGGAATACCGTCGGAGGCCGCTCGACGTGCCATTCAAATCGGGTGCCGATCGGATCCTGCCTTCGTGATATGTGCCGTTTTGATTTTAGGAAATAGGCCCCTCCCATTAAATAAATAGGCCCCTCCCACAACTGTGACGGGCCAATCATATTGTCACATCACTCCTGATATCGCTTTTATTACATTTTGAGAGGATTGTTTCCCCCCAAAATCATGTTTTTGCATCAAACGGTTACAATTTGTGCATTTGTGGCGCCCCCATGTGTCAAAGTGGAAATGCTTTTGGGGATTCGTTGAGTAAAACACCCTTGACATGTGATTTAAATTTGGGATTGACCGGATGTTTTGTTCGTGATTTCTGGCAAGTTTGGTAAAACAGGCCCCTCCCACTAACTTTGGAAGCCATTTACGGACGAACGGTAATGACTATCAAAATTCTGTTTCGGTCCAGATTATCGCATGGGTCCAGTGATCATGTGTACCGATTTTTGTGAAATTTGGAGAAAATGTGTGGGAGGAGGAGCTAAAAGTGTGTTTTGAAGAAAATTCAAAATGGCGGAAAATGTATCTTGACGCAAATGGGCGTGGCCTATATGGGGAGTTGCGAAAAAAAGATTGTTATTTTACGACCTACGGTCAAGAGTAGTGAAAATAAAAAAAAACATTTCGCTAATCACCGAAGCAAAGGCTGTAATAGGGGGGGCGCGGCTCAGCTGCTTGACCCTGTGTTCACCGCTGTCTGTTTGTTATGTGTTTTTACGTCCTTTTTCACCCTTTTAAACCTTATTTTTTCACGTGGATTACACTGGTGGAATGCGCGCTGCACTTGGTAGCCTAAAGTAGCCTATAATCATGGACATCACACCGCTATGGATCATCTTTTGCCTCGGGGCGTTCGCACCTGGGAGCAGCTTGTGTTTGGTAGGTGAACAAAGCGCTGTCACCTACTCCCGGGAGAAGCTGCTGTCACTGAGCTCAACCGGCGTTCGCTTCTCAGCTGATCTACCTGCGGACTGTGGTGAAATCCAGCGGGCTGAAGGCTGGTGTGGAAGCCGAAGAGGACAGAGGAAAAAACGGGGATCGAGAGGCGGCGTGAGACGGCGGCAGGTTCCCAGTCCCTTATATTACGCTGTCAAATGTGCGCTCTGTAAACAACAAGCTAGATGAGCTTGCGGCGAGAGCCAAACATGACTGTGAATTCAGGCAGAGCAATCTGGTCTGTTTTACGGAAACGTGGCTTAAAGAGCAACATGCAACCCCAAGCCTACCGGGCTACACTACAATCAGAGCGGATCGGGAAAAGCACAGCTCCTCTAAATCCATCGGTGGAGGGCTGTGTATGTTCGTGGATAACAGCTGGGCCACACAATTCTGCATACGAGAGCAAGTATGTACCCCAGACTTCGAAATATTAACTGTCTCTTTCAGACCCTTTTACAGTCCACGGGAATATGGACAGATCACGATTATTCTTACTTATGTCCCTGGCCCAAACTATGAGGCTGCAGGGGAGAGAATAGCCGAGAGTTATAATAATGCTCTCACTCGCTCTACAGACCAAGCGATCTTGGCTCTTGGGGACTTTAACTCGTGCAACCTATCTGTGCACTTGCCAACCCTCGAGAAATATGTGGACTGCCCCACACGCCTAAACAGGACTATTGACCAATGCTATGGAAACGTCCCCAATGCCTACAAAAGTCACATTCTGTGAAAACACTGCGTCTGAAAATAAAACTATTCGAATTTTTCAGAACAACAAGTCCTGGGTGTCTAAAGAGCTGAAGGGCTACATTAATGAAAAGAAACTTGCTTTCTGTGCCGGCAACATGGATTTGGTCCATGAGAAAAGGAGGAAGCTAAGAGGAGCTATCCTCAAGGCAAAATTAGATTTTAAAAACAAAATAGAGAGCAAGTTTATAAACGGTAATGTGAAACAAGCTTGGGAGGGGCTAAACACCCTGATGGGCAAACCCCCCAAAAAGGATGAGGGCCCTAGTAGTCAAATTGACGTCAACGACCTAAATAAATTCTACTGTAGATTTGACACTACGAATGACAGCATGGAATGTGATGAAATATGCAATAACCTCCCAACAGCAACCCCCATAGTCATCAAGGAGGATGAGGTTGCTGCCTGTCTCCTCAGACTTAAGTCAGACAAGGCCCCAGGGCCTGACGGCCTGAAGCCTAGGATTCTTAAAGATTGCTATTTTCAACTTAAGGGAGTGTTAACTAGGCTGTTTCAGCTCCTTTTAGACAGCGGCACAGTGCCGCTATCATGGAAACACTCCATAATCAGGCCTGTGCCTAAGAAGCCAGGCGCAAGCTCACCTAATGATTTCCGGCCTATTGCGTTAACCTCTGTACTATGTAAAACTATGGAACGAGTCCTGGTTAACCTTCTAACTGCTTCTGTGTCAACGATGATGGACCCATTCCAATTTGCTTATAAGAGGAAGAGAGGTACAGATGATGCATTACTGACCATGCTTAATGCAGTCACACAACATCTTATGCACCCTAAAGGTTATGCTAGGATCTTATTCATAGATTTTAGCTCAGCTTTTAATTCAATGAAGATCCATATCCTGCTGAAAAGGGCTGCTGATCTTAAGGTACATCCCAGCCTAATCTGGTGGTTCAGGGATTTTCTTTTTTGTCGCCCACAAAGGGTTTGTGCCAGGGAAAACACATCAGAGGTGCTCACTGTGAGCACTGGTTGCCCACAAGGAAGTGTATTGTCCCCTGTGTTATTCTCTCTTTTTACCAATGAATTTATGATCAATGAGACATATTTTAAACTATTTAAGTATGCAGATGATATGGCCTTAGTTGCCCTGTTACTTAAATCAGACCCCCGTGGTGTAGATGCCTACCTGGCTCACACGGTAGCACTTGAAGGGTGGTGTAATACCAGCCAGCTAGAAATTAATGTAGGCAAGACAAAGGAGTTATTCATGCTTAAACCAGATATTACTATACTGCCAGTCTCGCTGGATGGCCAACTCATAGAATCTGTGGAGGACTTTAAATATCTAGGAACAGTTCTAGACTCCCGGATGAGCTTCTCTGGTAACACAGAGCACATCCATAAGAAATGTTCCCAGCGACTTTATCTACTCAGAAAGCTAAATAGCTTCAGAGTTAGTCAGCGGGTCCTAGAACTTGTGTACAAGACCATGATTGAGAGTGTTTTGACATTTCACCTTTCTGCCTGGTTTGGTCACCTAAACTGTAAATTACTGAACAAACTGTCTAGGATTGTGTCAATGGCTAGCAAAATCATTGGCAAGCCCCAAAAGGCCTTGAGCCTATTGTACAGGGAGAGAGTGAGGAGGAAAGCTCTGAGCATCACAGCCGATGGCTCCCATCCTCTTTCTAGAGAGTTTGAGCTTCTGAACTCTGGCAGGCGCTACAGAGTTCCCCTAGCGACCAAAAATATTTATAAGAAGTCTTTTGTCCCCAGAGCAGTCAGCATTCTTAACTCGACAGAATGACCTGCTGCATGGTGGTGATGATGATGATGATGATGATGATGTTGATAATGATGAAATGAGGGCGATGATGATCATGAAACAGGTTCCTAATGTGGGTCTACTCTCCTTTTCTTTCTTTTATTAGCAATGGTGTTTTGTGTATTTCTATGATGTGATCCTCACTGCTGTGCTGTACCTCTAATGTTGTTTGTCTATGTCTGTATAGTGTCTGGTGAGCCAAAGACAAATTTCCACTTGTGGACAATAAAGATCTATTATTATTATTGTTTTGTGTTGTTGAAAGTCTATTCTCGGAGGTGGTAAGCCTCTCAGCACCCCACCTACTCTGTAAAAGACACTTTTTGGCCAGAAAATAAAATATATCAGCGAGACGGAAATTATTTTTATTTACTCCACAGTGCCCTCTACAGATTTTGGTTAATGCTAAGTTCAAATCCTCAACAACACAAAACAGCCTTTGCTTCGGTGAGTAGCGAAATGGTTTTGTTTATTTTCACTACTCTTGAGCGCTCGCACGGCAGTGGAATTCCTTGTACAAGCGCAGAGCGAGGGGTCTTCCAGGGCGTTAGAGGGAACTCACTAACGCTCTGAACCAGGGCTAGGTAATGGTTGAACAGAAAGTATCGGTGAGTCTTCTAATGCTACTGAGGAACATTATTAGCACCAATAAGACGTCTAGTCTGGCTCACCAGTTACACATGACTTCTGAACACGGGTACAGATCGGCTTTTTTCAAATGGCCGAAATGTATATAGGGGCTGAAGTGGTTAATGTATGTCTTGTAATAATAATCTAAATCTACAAAGTAACTAGTAACTAACGTCTTCAAATAATTGTAGTGGAGTAAAAAGTACAGTATTTGCCTCTGAGATGCAGTGGTGTAGTAAAGTAAAAGTACTGACAATTGGAAATACTCCAGTAAAGTAAAACAAAATACCTCAAAATTGTACTTAAGTACAGTACCTGAGTAGGCCTACATAGTTACTTTACACCACTGACATCAGGTCTTACTGTAGTGACCTAACATGTGCCATCAACACCCAGTCGTTCTAGAGCAGAGGTGAGCAACCATGAGTTTAAGATCCATATAGATTCCATGTATTATTATCGTTATTATTAAAGTGTAATTATATATATATATATTTTTTTTAATCTCCTTTCTTTTCTGGAAACACAATGTATGTACATGACGTGTCCTCCTGGCATGGCAAGGACATTCACCCCCAACATGTTTAGTTTAGTTTGTGTCACAGAGAATTATCCTGGTGCTCCAGATTGTCGAGTTCATTCTATTGATTACTTATGACTAGATTGTTTTACTATAGGTGTAGTGCTCCCTCTGCTGGTGACACTGGGTTATAACAGACTGCAGGGTGGAATTATTAGCCGCATGCTGAAAAGCATAGCGGCTCTATATTCAGTCTGACTCTAACCCGACAGATTTCCGACATGTATTCTATTCAGTCTGACTCTGACCCGACAGATTTCCGACATGTATTCATGTTTGCAACACTTTTTTTTGCGTGATTGGCTGTCGTTTAAGCCAATGGGCGCCCTCGTCCTCCCAAGCTATGGGACTAGACACGCCTCTGTCAGTGGATTCGTCTGAGCGCTAGCCGAATTTGGCTAATAGTTAGCTTGTATGCTTGTATGATGTTACTAACTGTTTTTAGCCAAACGCGGTAATGTCCACTCTCCATTAGTTCTCGACGCAAGTTGCGTTATTAATCCCGTAATTTTTATGTATTGTACATCCCAAAATCAAATGTATTAACCATGTGAGAGAGAGTAAAAAAAAAACAATTCTGGGCGAGGTAAACAGAACACTCGCCCCAAAACACACTCACCCCCATTCATTTCGCGGACAGAGGCCGCCGGAGTAGACCCGGGCGAGTGTGTTTGGGGACGAGCGTTCTTGTAATCAATTGCCGCATATGTAGCCATGGTTCACATTCATGTTTCAGGGCTACTGCCTACCGCATGATGCAACGATAACTGACCGGCGTGCTCTATGCCGTCGTGTTGTGTTAAGTTACACAAGTGGCAGAAACGGTGCTTTCTGATTTTCACAATACAATGTAATCCACCCGCGTTTAGTTCAGTATTATAAAAGTGTTCACCCAACGCGTGTAAACTTAAGCTAATAGGTTAACAACAGTCTCGAGTCGGTCTCAAACAGTCAGGGGGGGGAGGGGGGAGACAAAGACTCGGTCGAGAGAGGCAGAGAAATGCAGACGATGCATCTCATTGCACAGAGGTGCGTGAGCAAGATAAGGATTTAACTTCATTTAAATCAGCACAGTGTAAGCACAGTGTAAGTTAATGTCCGCTGCCGTCAGCGCCATCTTCATAATAGATAAATATATATTCAGAACAGAATAATAATATTAAAAATATTTAATAAAACAAAAAATCGAAAATCTTCTTTTCTTTTTTTTCGGGTTTTGGGCCTAACATGATGGCAATAGTCGGGTTCGGGCCGAGCCCCGGGCCGGCCCAGTCGGGCCCAGTTAGGGCCGAGCCTTCATTTTCAGGCCCGTTGAGAACTCTATAAATGATTAGTAGCCTTAAAGCTACTATTTGAATACTATTATTATTTTGCCTATACTGTGTGGCTCGCTGTGCATCACTCTGATTGCATCTTTCATTCATTCTGCAACGTGTTAATTGTCCATCACCTGACAACCATTAGCTGTCTTTTGTCATCTTCATTTCTTTATAGTTAAATGTTGTGTTGTTGACAAGATTGGGGCCAAAAAAGCCTGCCGCATGCGGCTTTATTATGACTTGTCATTCTTGTTTACATTTTCAATGATATAAAACATAACAACAGTATGGCTCTTGTGTTAATAAAATGCCTATGAATAATCAAACAAAAACAGAGCAAATAGACATCACATAGAAATACATACACATACATAGTAACAATATGAAAAACTAAAACAGAAGAACTAATCAAAAACAATTTTTTTAGGTGAAAATGTATGACTTTACTTTGCACTTTGCACCATTTATCCTGTTGTTGTTGTTTGAATAAGGTTTGTTTGTTTTTGATCCATTGATTAAATTCTTTATTGGTCATAAATTTAAACAGCACGTGGTACAGTCAGACGTTAAAGGACGACGACTTCACCGATTTTCAACCTATCTTCATATAATAGTTCCTCACTAATGCTCATGATAAAAATTTACCATTTTTTTCTACTTGGTCTGTGTCTCATAGGAGGGCTGTGGACAGTCCAGAAACCTGTGTACTAGTGACATCATCGTTAGGCAGGATTTTTTCCCAAAAAAGATTACAATTTTTTGATTCAGATTTTTATTAAGGCGAGAACAATGGGATCTATTATTGCATTGCAACTTTCCAGGAATAGCATGCCTGCCTTTTTCTATTAGCTTGGATTCCCCATCGATGATGTCACTGGTAGACGGGACTCTGAACTGTCTACACTCCCAGAGTTACATTGACATAGATTTTATAATATAAATTGCGGTCCAAGTGATATAAATGCCATTAAATGGGGGTCTGTAGCCCTAATCCTAATGCATGTCAAACTGGGGGGTCCTTGAAATTAAAATGGTTGAGAATCACTGCTAGAGCCGTAAAAACCTTCTCTTATGGGGGTCCCTGGCATATCTTTTGAAATGGGGGTCCGCGGGCTAATAAGTGTCAATATGGGGGTCCTTGACATGAAAAAGTTTGAGAACCACTGCTTTAAACAACTTTTTCATACACGGCACCCCTGAATTACATTGATACTTTACAGCACCTTTTACATGTATGTCATATTGCGGTATACGTAAATATGTAAATCTTTCCCGCTAAGATCCAGTATCCTCACAAGGAAAACTTGAGAGAATGTCCGTTTCCATTAAAGGACAGATTGAAAATACTACCTCATGTTTAACCCCAGCATCCCCCATTCTGAGGGGAAACATTCACCAAAAATAGCCGATCTACAAGCGCACAACGTCACGCGTTGTGAGCTTGTAGATCTGCTATTTTTGGCACAGAGATTTGGAGTAGACTGAAAAAGAACGCACCAAGTACAGTGCAACTCATGTTCCGTTTTACAAAGTCAAATATGATCAAAGTGTTCCACGGCACCCCTGCACTCGCGTCATGGCACCCTAGGGTGCCACGTCACCCACTTTGAGAAACCCTGGTCTACTATCACAGTGGGGTCAGCACTATATTCCCTCAGTTTATAGGGGTTGTTAGGGGTTAGTGGAACATAATATGGCTGAGGGAACATAGGCACATGCTCCCACCACAGTACAGTATTGGAAAGGAACACTTTGCCCAGTTTTTATATTTTTTAGGTGTTAAAAAGGTCTTAAAAGTCCTTCAATTGTAACTTCAATGTCATCTGGCGGACCCCCCACCCTGACAAGCTCTTGGAATTGTAGGACTTGAGGCATTACATTTTGTTTGAGTCACTTAACAAATATATATTGAGAAAATTGCAGATCTACAAGCTCACAACACCTTGCATTGCGAGGTGCTGTGAGCTTGTAGATCGGCTATTTTAAATGTTTAAAATTATTTGACAATTTGGCCAATGTTTAACTAGTTTTTATATTTTTTTGGTATTAAAAAGGTCTTAAAAGTCCTTCAATTGTAACTTGAGTGTCATCTGGGGACCCCCCCCCCCCAAAAAAAAAAATCATGTGGGGACCGGCCTGGGGGATCCTGACCCACAGGTTGAGAACCACTGTTGTAGGCCACACCCAGTCAAGTGTTGAAGGCAGGTCTACAGTCTGTTGTAGGCCACACCCAGTCACGTGTTGAAGGCAGGTCTACAGTCTGTTGTAGGCCACACCCAGTCAAGTGTTGAAGGCAGGTCTACAGTCTGTTGTAGGCCACATGCCAGTCAGGTGTTGAGGGCATGTCTACAGTCTGTTGTAGGCCACATGCCAGTCAGGTGTTGAGGGCATGTCTACAGTCTGTTGTAGGCCACATGCCAGTCAGGTGTTGAGGGCATGTCTACAGTCTGTTGTAGGCCACATGCCAGTCAGGTGTTGAGGGCAGGTCTACAGTCTGTTGTAGGCCACACCCAGTCAAGTGTTGAAGGCAGGTCTACAGTCTGTTGTAGGCCACACCCAGTCAGGTGTTGAGGGCGGGTCTAGAGTCTGTAAAGTCATTCTACTTCTCCTGCTGTTCCTTCATCCTTCAGAGGCAGAAAGACAACGCTGGTAAGTAAACACAAAACTGAATACATGAACTGAACAAAATACATGTTAACCCTTTAAGACCGGGAATGCATACTGTGTATTTTTAGATTTTTAGCTATAACCATTGTTTTATACTTTTGACTATTCAAAAATAGTAGATCTATAAGCTAGGAGCTTGTAGATCTACTATATATATTTTTTTTTTTTTAATCATGAAAATTTGTGCAAATCTTTGAATATATATATTTTTAAAGGCAACATTTTTAACTCAAATCTTTGCTTCTGGGGGATTCTACAAATGTCTTCTAAATCCTAACATAAAATATATGTTGCTATATATGTCAGTGGTTAAGTCACTTTTTCATGTCAACGACCCCCGAAAGATATACAAGCTCATAGCGTGGCACTCGGTGCCGCGCTATGAGCTTGTATGTCTGCATTTTTTTGAATAGCCAAATGAATCTAAAGTGACACAGATGCGTCCCCAGATTAAATGTGTTAATAGACAAACATGTTATTCATTCGACTATTAACACTCATCTCTTTAACTCTTTGAGTTAAAGGGATATTTCACTTTAAAAAATGTTTGGGTCATTTTATCGCCCCCCACACCATTTTAAGTTGCCTGGTTCTGGTGACTCATCCTGCTCTCCTAATACGTGTTTTTTCAATTACTTTTTTATATAATACTAAAAAATAGACATATAAAAGGTTTCCACCAGACAGCAACAACATACTATATATACAGTGTGAATATAATTATATGGGGTGCTGATGGCCTAGCGGTGCATACAGTACCACATATAGGATCTAATGTCACCTGACAGCAAGTCACAGACTTGATTCCCAAATCCCACGGCCTTTGTGCAAGTCACTCCCTGTCTATCTCTCTCTCCCTGTTTCCTGTCTCTCTCTCTCACTGTGTCCTGTCTCTCTCTCTCACTGTGTCCTGTCTGTCTCTACTCTATTATCCAAAATAAAGGTAGAAAAGCCCCAAAATATAATATTTATTTTTGCTTGCATAAAGTTCAGGGTTGAATTTCAGTCCCAGTATATTATTACATCACACATAAACATGTCCTGATGCTATCAGTTGTTTTATGAAGCATAAATGTGATTAGCTGACTGACAAACTGCAGGTTGATCTACAATGCACCTTTTCTCTGTTCTCCTGAGGGAGAGAGATCCTTATACTTGTTGTCTATGATCTGTTTCAGTGACCTCTCATCATGTTCAGATGACCTCTCATATCCTTCAGTGAGTGGCACAGAGACACTACGTTGGTACAGTAAGTAAAAACAAACCTTTTAATAGGCAGACATCTATGATCAATAATAGGAGGAGGAACATTGGGAACATTATTTTATACTTTCCATTTAAACTGTCACATCCACGTGCGTGCGTGCGTGGGTGCGTGCGTGCGTGCGTGCGTGCATAAGACAGAGAGAGGGAGAGAGAGAGAGGAGGGAGAGTGCTGTTTTAAAATCTGTTTTATATTACTGTATGTTGATGTAAATGCATGTATATTCATGTAATTGAATGTTTTTTATGCAATGTGTTTTGTAAAGTGTTTTCATGTGAACCCCAGTGAGTCTAATGCTGCCTACAGCTAACTCATAAATGTAGGATACAAATCCAAAACTCATCAGAGCTCTTTGAGTTAAATAGGCAAGGGATAATGCATGGGGAGGCAGTCATTATTGAAATTTAAAGCCCGACAGGGCGATTAACCACCGAGGCGCAGCTACTACTATAATTCTAGTAACCTCACGGTGGTGGTGGTGGTGGTGACTTGGTTGGGTGGACTCTACATCAAACTGCGCATGCGTCGTTGCCAGGTTTCGCGAGAGAAACAAGCAGCAAGGTCTATGAAAACGAGGCCAAACCAAACGAACCCTATACCACCAACATTGCACCTACAGCGCTTACAGTACGCCGACATGGCAACACGAGACCCCGCCCACTCTCTGCCTACAATTCTTTCTGTGGACAGTAAACACACCAGACGGACCCGGGGCGGGCGAGTAACATGCCTACGCCATTCTCCGTGCTGATATATATATATATATATATATATATATATATATATATATATATACGCCCGTGGGGAGGGCTGACCGCGGGTCGGGGGGGGGGACGCGCAACGGGACGCGCGCGGGGGAGAAACCGCGCGACAGGACGTGCATTAACCCCGACTTTGCTACTACTTTCGTATGCGCCCTTCACCGGGTATGGTCTAGTATCATATAATTATGGGAAAAAAACGATGTGTCATTAGTAGGCCTATACATGCATATTTTAATGACATTTCACTAGTTTGTCACTAGTGAAATGTCATTAAAAGCATGTATAGGCCTACTAATGACCCTACTGGTGCTGTATGTGAAAGTCTTTTAATCTAAATCATAATCTGTGTGTGTGTGTGTGTGTGTGTGTGTGTGTGTGTGTGTGTGTGTGTGTGTGTGTGTGTGTGTGTGTGTGTGTGTGTGTGTGTGTGTGTGTGTGTGTGTGTGTGTGTGTGTGTGTGTGTGTGTGTCACCATCATGTTATGATAGTGACTCAAGTAGAGAGACAAAGAGATGCTTAAAGCTGTCAACAGTTGATCATGTGTCCATTATGTCCATTATGGCCTGCAGCTTAAAGGAGATTAAATATAGTTATCTACTGTATGATCTCTTCTTACTTGTTACTTTTAGTTGGAGGTTTCTCAAATTAAATTCTCTCACACATAATGAGACATTGTCATCTCTTATAGGATAAAATTTGGCCCAACACTCCCCGCTGACATGTGGCCCGTAGGAGCACGTACAATGACCGATATCACCCTCCTCCCCGCCCGGCTTCCCTCCCCCAAACACGGGCCAATTGTGTTCGTGTAGACGCTGGACAAAGCCGGATGCACCATGGTGGAACCTCTGTGGTGGTGGGCAGTGACTTTACCACTGCACCACCCGAGTGCCCTGGTTATAGCCTCCTTTTCAAATAAACAAATAAAATCCAGCCTGAGCCCGGCCTTAATTAGCCCGTGGTGTTAGAGCCCGGCCCAGCCCCAGCCCAACAAGGGTCAGCACTTTATCACCCCAAGTCCTACCTGAGTCCAGCATCAAATTGATGTTGTTATCTTTGGCATGCTGCGCTCAACTCTGATGTTTGCTCACTGGCTTTGTCTGATACATGCAAACACAGAAAGAACACACGTCATCTTCATCTTGAAATGTGTGTGTATTGTTGTTAATGTGTGCTAGGACAACTTGACAACTTTACTCACAAGTGCCCTTTCCTTTGAAAGTGTCTGTGACGTATTCTAACTCATCATTATACAACGTGTTTTGACTGTTCAATACACAACTTTATAACCGGGGCCGGCACATTTCGACTGTCGACAACTCATAACTCTATATGTGACAACGTAGCAGTGTGTGTGTGTGTGTGTGTGTGTGTGTGTGTGTGTGTGTGTGTGTGTGTGTGTGTGTGTGTGCGTTGGGGGGGGGGGGGGGGGGGGGTGTACTGTTTATGAACTTAATGCCCTAATGTGTTGTTTGGCAATTTTTGCTCCATTTAGAATGCAGAGTTTAGAGAGACAGGAAACAGACAGAGAGAGGCAGGACGTTCAGGAAGATTCCACGTCAGGCTGAACCAGTTTAGATTTTGGCTGTGATTAAAAAACAAACGAAAATAAACAAACAAAAATACATCTAAATGATAAATATGCAGGACAAGACAATACTGTATACGATACGGAGTGGTGGGCTGGAAAGTGTTATTCTAAAAGGCATAATAATGGTAGAGCTCAACAATAGAAACTCTGTGTCTGTGTGTCTGCTGACTGTAAGGAAAGTCATCAAAGTATTGTATCTGTTACACTGCATTCCATTAAATCCTGCCTCTCATTAACCACATTATGTATCTGTTGTCATGCTGAAGGTTATGAACCCTTTGTTTCATAAGCATATCTCATGCATGGGATCACAGTAACGTGCCAACATCTCATCAACAAAATTCCTGTTAAAGCTTCCTTGCCAAACTAAAAACTAGTTTAGTTGGTAGATCTTGATCTCCTCTCCTAACACGTGGAATCATGTGTACATAGTCAGTGCATCATTGCTGTCGTGCAAAAACCTTTTATGTTGAAACCCTGACCCATAAATGAATAACCTTCATCATACAAGAGTGTCACACAAAAGTAGTGAAAATAGCAGATATACAAGCTCACATTTCTTTCCCACTATTTTTTGTTGTTGTATATAATAATACAAAATGGACATACAAGGTTTCCACCAGACATCAACAACATACTACATACGGTGTGAATATAATTATATGGGGTGCCGATGGCCTAGCGGTGCATACAGTACAACATATAGGATCTATTCTAATGTCACCTGACAGCAAGTCACAGGCTCGATTCCCAAGCCCAACGGCCTTTGCTCAACCGGGTCCGTTTGGGTTAGATTGTAATTTCAGACCCGTCTCAAGCATTTTCATGTCAAGGACCCCCAAATTGACATGCATTTGGCTGCAGACCCCCACCTGAAAATATATTCTGCCAGGGAAAATGTTTAAAGATTTATCAAAATGTCTCGAAAATAGCCTATCTACAAGCTCAAAATGGCCAGTAATGGGACGTGTTGTGAGCTTGTAGATCGGCTATTTTCAAACAAAGTATAAAATAGGGTTAAAGTGATTAAACTGTTCTTCGTTTGCTGTGGACCCCCTGAAACTCCCTGAAGGACCCCTGGGGGTCCCCAGACCACACTTTGAGAACCACTGCTCTAAAGATATGATAAAAATATTATTGTAATTTAAATCCTATATTATACTGAGGTATATTTAAAACCACCGACTTTACAGGTTTTAATGCACTATACTAATTGCCAACAACGCCATATTGTAAAGTTAGTTTGATGTTCCAGAGATGTGAATGAATGGTGAAGAATGGATGAGACATCACTCCAATAGTGAGGTTCGTTGCTTCGGATTTATTTCATGGAACAGACAGAGTACAAACATCTTTCCTGGGGAGCCTCAGCTCCCCTAAGCGCGGCCCTCCGGCCTCTGACACACTCTAAGTTAGTTACATTTCAGTCAGTCCTTTATAGCAGTGGTCACCTTTGAGATCTAAGAGAAGGTACATGTGGGTGTGTCAGCCCTGTATGGTGAACCCCCACCTCCCCTGGCTCTTCCACATTTGCAACTGTAAAGAGCCAGGAAAGGAGAGGTGCCAGCCTTGATGACAAATGGGTAGACGCACTGTCTCCATGCTAAGTGTACCCCACACCCAACCAGGCTAACAAATGGTAATACACTCCTCTGTCTGTACTGGCCAAAGTGACTTGTAAAGTTAAGTAATAATTCTAACATATGACTTAAATGTGTATCTTAAGTTAAGAAATATACAGCAATACAACTGTAGAATTGAAGAAACTTCGAGAATTAATTATTTTTAAACAAATATGTCACACTTAAGAACTAAAAGGCCAGCCTAAGAGTGCTCATCAGTGTGTGTAGATTCTGTTCTTATACCTGAGAAAAGATCACAGCTAAGAAAACATTGGAGAATACCAAAATCTTCTTAAAAACGTCTTAAGTGGGTTTAAGAAGAAATTTCCTCTTAAGTACCGTTGCTGAATGAGGCCCATTGCTCTCCGTCCATTGCATAAACGTGTGCGGACAACTCGCTTGCTTTTGACATCAGGGCATCTCTCTCTCTCGCTCTCGCTCTCTCGCTCTCGCGCTCTCTCTCTCTCTCTCGCTCTCTCTCTCGCTCTCTCTCTCTCGCTCTCTCTCACACACACTCTCAGACAAACACACCGCATGCAGTACAATTTTCATAGACCTGGCTGCTTATTTCTCTCGCAAACACGTTTGGCAACGCTGCCTGCATGTAACTAATGCTGCGCCAACAGATCTGATCTACAAGCAGAGGGCGCGTCAGGCAGCGACTATTTTCTGTTTGCAGATCAGATATTTAGCGCAGGAGTAGAGCATGAGCACATTTGTGGAACATACCGATGTGTTCACTTGTTGCGCTGACAGGGAGGAGGAGAGGAGACGCTTTTGTCAGCAACGTGGACAGCTGATAGAAGGAGACGCTTTACGCTCAGGAAATAATGTGAATATTATTATTATGAATAATAATAATATTGGTTTGTCAAGAGAGATCCATGTGTTTTGGACAATGGAGTCACTTAATTAGACAGTGGCTTCAGTGGTTTATATAGGCTATCCATGTTTCCCTCAAGAGTTTAATGTAACGCTACAGATCGCGCTGTTTTATAGGCTTCTTTTTATAAAGATTTTACATACAGAATCTGCAGTTACCATTACAAGTTAGCCTATTTTATAATGTTTCTGCCTGCCTACAACAACATATGTGAGCTCGCTGACTCAGCAGAGTGCAATTGAAATGTTAATAGCTATTTAAAAGACAATGGAATCCCCACTGTGTGGGGGAGAAGGTGTCAGCTCATCTGGAGCACAGAGGGGAGACAGTGGCCTATAGAATAGCTGAAAAAAACAGCCTTTTTGACCTGAAAGTCAGGCAGCGTATGGGATGGTGAAACCCCAGTCATAAGAGTGTTAATGAGCATGTTACTTTACGAGTCACCAAAGTTAGCCTATTCAAACACATTTTAATATTTGTTTACGTTATAATGAAGAAAATATATAGGCTATATTTTGATTTTTTTTTCTAAATAAGATAAGCCACAGACACATTTGTTCGTGTACGGACATGTTGATGACCTCTGCCTGTTAACACTTACATGACTGGGGTTTCACCATCCCATACACTGCCTGATTTGGGGATCAAAAAGACCGTTTTTCCAGCTATTCTATTGGTCACTGTGGGGGCGGGGGTGCGGTGGGGTAGAGAAAAAAAATCTCGCCTGCCCTAAATGTAATTTCTGGGAACGCCACTGCTATGAAAATGTTACTGCATGCGTTGTCCCCTGAGAAAACAGTGAGGCATGAAGCAGTCGTGTGTATTTCTGTCTGTCTCCTATATGTCATCATGAGTTGTGAATGTGGGGATCGCATTTTTAGCTGCTTATTTTAAAAAAGCAAACATTTCAGTCCTTTTTATTATTATTTATGTTTTTTTGACGAGGACAATACAAAAACAATGAGTCAAGTTATAAAAACATGAAACCATTACATTGTGTATGGGGTTCATAGCCGAGCCTAATTTGCAACCCCAGTCCCTGGTTAGACCTTTCTATAAATATTTACCTAATAATAAAAAAAATCATTGCATGACATGCATGAAGCTCTTATCTAAACAAGTACGAAAATATATTTATATCTGCAAAGTAACTAGTAACTAAAGTTTTCAAATAATTGTAGTGAAGTAAAAGTACAAGATTTGCCTCTGAGATGTAGTGGAGTAGAAACCATTATACCATTATAATGTAATTATATATATAATTATAATAATAATAATAATAGAAGGACGTGAAAAACAAGCCCAAAGTCGCTTATAATAAGCAGACATGGCAACATAGACAGAGCGCTGGCTGTAGACAGAGTGCTGGCTGCGCGGTCTGCGGGGGGTCTCGAGGTGTCAACTGCTCTTTCCTGGGGGAGAGAGGGTGATTGCGGTCAAATGAGCCGAAATATAACGACTGGGATGGTATATATGGGGCTGATTTCATATTTGTAATACGTTTCAGAAGAAAAAAAAAACAGAGATGATTTGAATCAAATATTTAGGAAAAGTCATGAAAGGGGAATTTCCTCGGAGCTTCATGAGAGAAGATAATCCACTTTAAATTCTCAAAATCGTCCAGATTGACTGGCTAGTCACGCGAGCGTTAATGAGTGAATTCATGCTGAAATGAAACGTGACGTACACGTGCACTATGTTGTGCAGTATGCAATATATTAAGAATGTATTTGTCTCATCAGCAGGAACAGGAGGAGCAGTGGTACATCCCCGGAGGTTGTGGGTTCTACGTCCTCCCGGTGGGGGCTCCTCAGCTGGCAGGTGAGTCAGTAGGTTACTGCAGTGACAACACAGAGATGTGTGTGGAGAGAAATCAGTTAGCATAACGATTAAATTGGGGAGAAAAAGGGGTAAAAAAACAACAACAACAATAGTAGAGGCCCTAGGAGGGGTCCACGCGCACCCTCTTATTTGTTTTTCTAGTTTTGATTTTTGGCATCCATAGGACCTCTAATATAGGGATTTTGATGATCCCAAGAAAAAAAGTGGTCCAAAGTGTGTTTTTTTCAATGTTTTATTACCCCTATGAGACCTGCAGGTTTGCTGGCTGAAACGCCGGCGAGACTGTCTTTTGGAGACTGTGGCATGCTCAAATTTAGACGTAGCCCAAAGATAGAGATACCATTTGATTCTAGACAACCTCAGGTTTCCACTGGGACCAACCTTGTCATGCTACCTTGTCGGTAAGGGGGCTAAATACCTAATGATTCAAAGTTAGACAACATTTTGTCGAGGGAAAAACGGCCATCACTATTTTCCAAATGGCCCCCTGAGCTGTCACCTTGATATAAGTGAATTGAAATGGGTTACCTGTATACCTACAAGCCTCCGTACAGAAATGCCACATTTATGCCAATCCCATGCAGTTTTGGGCAAGAATCATGCACTTTATTGAATGCAGTACAAATATGTAATTTCCGCCTAAAAAGGAGACCACTTACTACTGTATCTATACTGTAACTGTATGAGACCACTGTACTGTATCTATAGCTGTATGAGACCACTGCACTGTATCTATAACTGCATGAGACCACTGTCTGCATCTAGAGACCACAGTACTGTATCTAGACCACTGTACTGCATCTATAGCTGCATGAGACCACTGTACTGCATCTATAGCTGCATGAGACCACTGTACTGTATCTATGGCTGTATGAGACCACTGTCTGCATCTAGAGACCACGGTACTGTATATAGAGACCACGGTACTGTATCTCTTGCTATATGAGACCACTGCATCTATAGCTGCATGAGATCATGTACTCCATCTTGACCACTGTACTGCATCTATAGATCACTGTACTGCATCTATATACCACTGTACAGTATATATAGACCACTGCACTGTATCTATAGCTGTATGAGACCACTGTACTACATCTATAGACTACCTACTGTATCTATATAATGCTGTACTGTATCTATAGAATGCTGTACTGTATCTATAGCCCACTCTATTGCATCTGTAGACCACTCTAGTGCACCTGTAGACCACTCTAGTGCCACTCTAGCCCACTCTAGGGCACCTGTAGACCACTCTATTGCATCTGTAGACCACTGTAGTGCATCTGTAGACCACTGTAGTGCATCTGTAGACCACTCTAGTGCCTCTAGCCCACTCTAGTGCATCTGTAGACCACTCTATTGCATCTCTAGCCCACGCTAGTGCATCTATAGCCCACTCTAGTGCATCTGTAGACCACTCTATTGCATCTGTAGACCATTCTAGTGCATCTATAGACCACTCTAGTACCTCTCTAGCCCAATCTAGTGCACCTGTAGACCACTCTTTTGCATCTGTAGACCACTGTAGTGCATCTCTAGACCACTCTAGTGCCTCTAGCCCACTCTAGTGCATCTGTAGACCACTCTATTGCATCTCTAGCCCACGCTAGTGCATCTATAGCCCACTCTAGTGCATCTGTAGACCACTCTAGTGCATCTGTAGACCATTCTAGTGCATCTATAGACCACTCTAGTACCTCTCTAGCCCAATCTAGTGCACCTGTAGACCACTCTTTTGCATCTGTAGACCACTCTAGTGCATCTGTAGACCACTCTTTTGCATCTGTAGACCACTGTAGTGCCTCTCTAGCCCACTCTAGTGCATCTATAGACCACTGGCGTGATCTGTAGACCACTCTAGTGCATCTGTAGACCACTGGTGTGATCTGTAGACCACTCTAGTGCATCTGTAGACACATCTGTAGACCACTGTAGTGCATCTGTGGACCCCCCCCCATTGAGTTGTGTTGAGATGCAGTATAGTGGTCTATAGAGATACAGTACAGTGGTCAATGTATGTGGTCTATAGATGGAGTACATTAATCTATATATGCAGTACAGCGGTTTAGGAGCAGTACAGTGGTCTCTAGATGCAGACAGTGGTCTCATGCAGCTATAGATACAGTGCAGTGGTCTCATACAGCTATAGATACAGTACAGTGGTCTCATACAGCTATAGATACAGTAAAGTGGTCTCCTTTTTTACAATAGGTAGAAATTACATATTTGTACGACATGCAATAAACTGCATGATTCTTGCCCAAAACTGCATGAGATTGGCATAAATGTGGCATTTATGTACAGGGGAGGCTTGTATGTATACAGGTAACCCATTTCAATTCACTTATATCGAGGTGACAGCTCAGGGGACCATTTGGAAAATAGTGATGGCCGTTTTTCCCTCAACAAAATGTTGTCTAACTTTGAATCATTAGGTATTTATCCCCCTTACCGATAAGGTAGCATGACGAGGTTGGTCCCATTGGAAACCTGAGGTTGTCTAGAATCAAATGATATCTCTATCTTTGGGCTACGTCTAAATTTGAGCGTACCACAGTCTCCGAAAGACAGTCTCGCCGGCGTTTCAGCCAGCAATCCTGCAGGTCTCATAGGGGTAATAAAACATTGAAAAAAACACACTCTGGACCACTTTTTTTCTTGGGATCATCAAAATCCCTATATTAGAGGTCCTATGGATGCCAAAAATCAAAACTAGAAAAAAAGAATAAGAGGGTGCGCGTGGACCCCTCCTAGGGCCTCTACTACAACAACATGTATAACACCCAGGGGTCATCACCATGGCAGCTTGTTATGGACATTTTCATCAATATTTATTTTTTGCCACGGACATGCAAAATAATAATTTTACCAAAAACACATTGGCCTAGCCCTAAATGTATACTAATGGACCCCTAATGTGTCATAGGGTCTATTCCAATGTGCTGCACATTTTAAAACAATAGTAGGCCTATGTCTGCATTAACTACTGAGACACTTAACCACCAAAAAGAAACAATGGATAAATGAACTTGACATTGAAAACAGTAGTAGTTTAGTTTCTAACAAATGCACAATCAACACTTCACATGCAAGGTTGCAGATTTACAAGTGATACATTTACAAATACACAAATATTTATACAAATCAGAACAGTTTTATTTAAATGCCAGCTTACAAGTCTTCAGCTTCAGGGTGTGGGAAGCAGACTCTTTTGTAATCTCAGTGGTGATTTGATTTGATTTCATTGCAACCCACAAGGTCAAAAAGACAATTAAGGATAAACAACATGCAGTATTGTCATAGACTTATTTACACTGTGGTCCCCTAGATAGTGTTCTAGAAATGTGTTGGATGTTTGCCAGGAGTTTGTTGATTTCCACATGTATTAAAGTTGAAGCTGGTCTGTTCCAAATGCTTTAACCACAGAAAGTGTAACCAGAGTGTTCACCTCTGATCAAAGTTAGGTGCCTTCGCATACGGCTATTGTGACACTGCATTCAATAAAAGCCCTGTCATGCCCTTCATGAATCACTCATCATGTACTGGTATGTGGGGCATACCTTAGAGTAGATTTTCTCATCAACATAGAAACCTGTTCACCTGAATGGAAAACACAATTATTGAAGGTACCGTGCGGAACAAAAAAATAGCATCGCTGGTGGAACTTGATATCCTCCTGTCCTCATAACTCTGTCCTTTGACAAGCCAATCCCTATAAACCTGACAACCCAATGTTAGTGCATGCCATTATAAGCAAAACATAAATTGAGTCAACAACAGAGTCACATACTGTACAAAAGCAGAAATCAAGATACATGGATATAACATTCTTGACTATCACTGACATTGACAATGAACCTGCTTTTACTACAGATATATATGACTTAGACAACAATGAGATAAGAGTGGTAGAGAATACTGATCAAAAGTGAGTAACACAAAAAAAGAAAAAAAGGAGATAACAATGAGAGACATTAAAGAAGTCTCATCAGTACACAGTGCAAAAGGTATTATATATCATATGGCTATTATAGAGAGTGCTGGCTTTTCAAAGGACAGGGTCACTTGAGGGCAGAAGGCTATCAAAACAAGTTCTACCAGCTACACCTCTACCAGTAATAATTACATGTTAAATGCTTCTCACGGAAACGTCAGGATAAAATGCCAATGGAACACCAGTTTTATTTTCTTTTTCTCAGGTTTTGCTTTTGTTTTTGTCTTTTTTTTTTTTTTCTCTCGCCTTTTCCTCTTTTTGCCCTCTTTTCTGTACTTTTTAATACCATGTAATTTACTTTCTTGTGAGGGTTGGGAGGGGGGGTTTGTGTTTGTCTTGTGCGTTTGTTTTTTTTTCACAGAAAATTAGAAGAGTTCTGTCATTGTTTATCCTCCTGTAAAACTGACTTCTTCAATAAAAATTATGTGGAAATAATGATTTATGACCAGGGGTGCACATAACTGGTGCACCCCTGTGCCGTGCATGCTGCGCGGCACATCAGACGAAGTGAAGTGCTTTTGTGCACTGACAGCTGGGACAGGAATTTACTTCCTGAAGCCACACACTATATATATATATATATATATTAAAAAAAAAATATATTATTATTATATTTTAAACTGAATTTGGAATTTCCTTGAATTACCTACATGACGTGTATATATTTCTTACTTTTAATGAATATATTATTGAGCTGTCATGAACGCATCAAGAATGCAGAACTAACTGACTTTATGTGGTGTTACAAAATGTCTTTTCTTTTCCCCAACAAACCAACAGTTGAATTCATGGTTCCTGTGAGTCCAGCTGTGTGACATCATGGCTGGCTCAGATATAAGGTGGCCCCTGGCCAGGTTCAAGCAACTTGATCTACGTGGTGAGTGCAGTCAAACATTACCTCATCAAAGTTAACTTTCAATGAATATCAATGTGTAGTTCTATTTGGTGGAAACAAAGCGTCCAATTTGAAAGAATAATGTACTCAAGGCATTACAGTTCAATGGAAGTCTTACGTGTTAAGAAGTTGTTCAGAGATAGGGGAAGAACCACTACATGTCAGGAATCAATCTGTATCTTTATTTAGGAACTTCATCACAGATAGAGAGACCTTCAGCATCTGGACAAGATGTATGTGTGTGTGTGTGTGTGTGTGTGTGTGTGTGTGTGTGTGTGTGTGTGTGTGTGTGTGTGTGTGTGTGTGTGTATATATATATATATATATATATATATATATATATATATATATATATATATATATATATATATATATATATATATATATATATATATATATATATATATATATATATATATATATATATATATAAAATCTTTTACTATGTACAGATTTAAATTCTATTCTAATTCAATTAATTATTTTATTTCAGGTGATGATGACAATCAGAGCAGATATTGCCTCAGGATGGTACTGGTAGGGAAGACAGGCAATGGAAAAGGTGCCTCAGGAAACACTATTCTGGGTCAGAAGATGTTTCCATACAAATCCGCACAATCATCTGTCACCAAGCGTTGCCAAAAAGAACATGGTGAGGTAGATGGCCGTTCTGTTGTTGTAGTCGACACACCTGGTTTGTTTGATACAAGTCTGTCCCAGGAAGAGGTTAATCAGGAGAGGATAAACTGCATCAGTCTGCTGGCCCCGGGGCCTCATGTGTTCCTGTTGGTGATTAAAATCGTCCGACTCACATCAGAGGATAAAGATTCATTGAAGCTGATCCAGGAAGCATTCGGAAAAAAAATCAAGAATTTTACCATCATTCTTTTCACAAGAGGAGACGCATTAGAGCACGAGGGTCTGTCCATTGAGGACTACATCAAAGAGTGTGATGATCCATTTAAGAAGCTGATTGATGACTGTGGAGGAAGGTACCACGTCTTCAACAACTATGATGAAAACAACCGTACACAAGTCAGTGATCTGCTGACGAAGGTTGAGAAGATGGTGAAGGAGAATGGAGGAGGATGCTACACCGCAGAGATGTTCCAGGTTAGTAATTAATAATTGCTTTAAGATGTATAATTGCCTTAATTTGTGTTTTTAACTTGTATTTGCATACAGCAGCCACTTATTAGTCCCAGTCATCCACAGTGTTCTGGCAGGTGTTGCCAAGTTTCTTGCAATTGCAGGCTTCAATGCACAATACATTTTGAGGGCTTAGCTTCCATTTTTTAGCTTGACACACAGCAGATTTGGATTCAGCACACCTTAATACCCCTATAAAACACTTGTGTCATAAATGAACACAATTTGCCTTCAGCACTTTAAATAAGCACATTTTCTGAAATCCTGCCTAGTCTACGGGGGGGTGTGTGTGTGTGTGTGTGTGTGTGTGTGTGGGGGGGGGGGGGGGGGGTGATCTACTGCCTTGCTACAGCTGTAATCAGAGACAGGACAAGCACATCTTTAGTTACCACCTATAACTGTACATTCTTAACCCATTGTTTTCTTACATTGTTTTTATTATGTTTTGACACTTGCTTTGGCAATGCAAACGTATGTTTTCTCATGCCAATAGCGCCTCTCAATTGAAAAATTGTTTGTTTGTTTATTTATTTTGGCTTGGGTGGAGGGGCCAACATATTTGAACAATGAATAATGTTGCCAATGTTTTAGGCAATTTTGTCCATTTATGGAAAGAAAAGTCTGTTGCTTACAACATGTGACATTGGTTACCTCGTAGAGTACTGGTTAATGTCAATGACAACAGTACATTTTCATCTCCGCTCACCGAATTGAATTCCTTGGCTTGACGTCAGTAGAAATGAGTATTTGTACACTCTGAGAGTTAAATGAGCACTGAGCATGTTACAGTATAGATTGGGGTCCCAGAGATTTAAATCAATCATATCAAATGGGGGTCCATGGTTTAATGTATATCCAACTGGGGGTCCTTGAAATGCACAACGTTGAGAATCACTGAGTAAGAGTAATAAGTAAGAGTAAATGATGATTATCACACGTTAACCTATAATATCATTGATTTAAAGGTTCGTATTAAAGAACTGGAGGAAAAGATGGAAAAGAAGCTGAGTGATTCTAACCAGAAGATCAAAGAGCAGCAGGTATTTTTATTTTCCATAAAGTCATTAATAAAAAGTAATAATAAATTATGTTTTTTTTATGTTTATCTACTTCACTGGTTCCTAACGTTGGGTCTGGGGACCACCAGGGTTACAAATTAACCCTTACAGCTCTGTAAATCTGAGAGTGTACAAATGGAACCAAATGGACCGTTATGGGTCCATTTGGTTCCATTTGTACACTCTCAGATTTACATAAACACTGAGCATTTTACAGTGTAGATTGGGGTCCCAGGGATTTAATAAATCATATGAAATGGGGGTCCATGGTCTAATGTATATCCAACTGGGGGTCCTTGAAATGCACAACGTTGAAAATCACTGAGTAAGAGTAATAAGTAAGAGTAAATGATGATTATCACACATTAACCTATAATATCATTGATTTAAAGGCTCGTACTAAAGAACTGGAGGAACCTGCTTTGGCTCAGCTGGTGAAGACACTCGGTCAAGAGATGAAGAATGTGAGTGATGTTGAGCTGAAGATGATCCAGAAATATGCAGTGGATGTGACTCTGGACCCTGATACAGCATGTCCCTGGCTCATCCTGTCTGAGGATAGAAAACAAGTGAGTGATGGAGACATAAGGAAGAATCTCCCAGACAACACAGAGAGATTCTCTACAGTTGTCTGTGTCTTAGGAAAACAAAGCTTCTCCTCAGGAAGGTTTTACTATGAGGTTCAGGTTAAAGGGAAGACTGGGTGGGCTCTAGGAGTGGTCAGAGAGTCCATCAACAGGAAGGGACAGATCACAGCAAACCCCAACAATGGTTTCTGGATTATAGTGTTGAGGAATAGAAATGAGTACGGTGCTGCTGCTGACCCTCCTGTCCTCCTCCCTGTAAGAGAGGTCCAGAAAGTGGGAGTGTTTGTGGATTATGAGGAGGGTCTGGTCTCCTTTTATGATGTGGAGGCCAGAGTTCATCTCTACTCTTTCACTGGCTGCACCTTCACTGAGAAACTCTATCCATTCTTCAGTCCCTGGCCTAATGATGATGGTACAAACTCTGCTCCTCTGATCATCTCTCCTGTCAGTATGGCCTACATTTGATATCATAATTATTTGTATTTTATTTCATTGTTGGCTAATGTTGATATTGTATAATTATGATTTTATTTGTTATTAGTTTAATTTTTGTTTAGTTTTTGTCACCACTCACCACAGATCATATCAGTAACATCATACACATATTGTATAAACATACACTTGCTTCCTAACATACACATATACACAACATAAACACCACACACAAAAAGGCACAACAAACAAACAGACAAACTATCACATCAATAAAAACACAACAAACAAACAGTCAAACATCACACAGGGAGAAGAGTAGGATATGAGACGCCTGTCCAATGACTGTGTGTGTGTGTGTGTGTGTGTGTGTGTGTGTGTGTGTGTGTGTGTGTGTGTGTGTGTGTGTGTGTGTGTGTGTGTGTGTGTGCGCGCGCATGTGTTTGTGCACGTGCATAAGCATGAAGTAAGTTGTATGTATGTCCAAAACCGTTCCTTTTTTATAAAAACAATGTATATACAAAAATAGTAAAAATATTCAATGTAAATATCATCACATGACGGATGTCATATTGTATTCAACATAAAAGTGGGCGTAGCTTAAAGGATGGAAACAAGCATAACCTGTAACTGTACCTTCATCTAATAATGATGTTAATAAAGGATTAAATCAATCAATGTGATGTATTTGTAGTGTATTTACTATAGACTATATTCAACATTAATACTAGAAAAAGTGCTCCTCGGAGCACAGGTCTCCGCCAGGTCGGGTAGGCTATTGTGGCCTCCTGGTGGCGCTATAATAGGCCAACGTGAAAAGGGTGCCATTTCTTCTTAGGCCTTGCACGACAATCAGACTGACTGCATTCATGATTTGAGGCATTTTGTTAAAAACATGTGTTTCGCTAAATTAGACCTGTTGGTGGCGCTATAACAGGCCAATGTTAAAAGGGTGGCATTTGTTCCTCAACATAGTGTGAATGTGCGTGCAAAGTTTGAGAGCAATTGGACGGTGCGTTCATGATTTGTGGAATTTTGTTCAAAACAAGCCAATAATGCAAACTTTAGATGTCAATCTTAGCCAATCAGTATGGAATATAAAAAATCAAACACATCCATCGTGATCACATGACTATAGAGATCATGTGTACCGATTTGCGTGAAATTTGGATAAAATTGGAAGGAGTAGTATAAAAAATGTGTTTTACATAAGTCGGCCTCCTGGTGGCGCTATAAAAGGCAGATGTGAAAAATGCAGGGCAAAGGTTTTTCCTTGACCTATAGGGAGTGTGCATACAAAGTTTTACACAGATCGGTGCAATTATAGGTAAAAACACGAATCGGCCTGTTATAGCGCCACCATGAGGCTGATTTGAATATTTTCAAATGGTAGTTCTTCCTCGGCCTAATGGGAATGTGCATGCAAAATTTCACGGAAATTGCATGCTGTGTTCATGATTTGAGGCATTTTGTTCAAAACGGAGCACTCCTGCAAACTTTGGAAGACATTTTTAGCCAATCAGGATGGAATATTAGAAATCTGAAAGACCCGTTTCGTTTAATGACAATAGAGATACTGTGTACCGATTTGCGGGATTTTGGGACAAAATCTGTAGGAGTACTGTCAAAAAATGTGTTTTGCACAAATTGGCCTCCTGGTGGCGCTATAACAGGCCCCTATGAAAATTTTGGGGCAGAGGTTCTGCTCTGGTATCCAGGGAATGTGTGTGCACAGTTTGGCTGCGAGCAAGCCAACGGTGCCGGAGATTAGCTGTACACAGACAGATCGAATGACACACGGACACACGGACGGACGGACGGACGGACAAGGGGTAAAACATACTCTCTCGCCATGCCTTTCGGCCTGGCGGAGACAATAATGCTACTATACTATCACATTCTGTCAGAAGTTCTCTGTATTCCTCATTGGGCGGTAGTGGTGGGGGGGGGCGCATCAGGTGAAAGCCGGTATTACACTCGATGTAAACAGGATGTAAACGAGGAAAATAAATGACTTTAAGGCAGAGATGGGATTAAAACACATCTATTGAAAAATACACGTTCTGAATATAGAGTTAACACCGTGGTTACAGGATCAGCACTGTATGGTGTTTGTCAGTGGTGGAAAAAGTACTCCAATGTTTTACTTAAGTAAAAGAGTTACTAGTTACTTTGCAGATATAAATTATTATATTATAAAACATGCATTAACCACTTTAGCCCTATTTTATACCTACAGTAGGCTATTTGAAAATAGCAGATCTACAAGCTCACAACGTGTCGCATCGCGACACGTTGTGAGCTTGTAGATCTTGTAAATATTTTAGTACTTTTACTTTTGTTACTTCAAGTACATTTTGATGTACACTTTTCTACTTTTACTCAAGTAAATTCTGAATTCTGGACTTTTACAGAGTATTTCTATATTGCAGTATTGGTACTTTTACTTCAGTAAAGAATTTGAGTACTTTTTACACCACTGCTTGCATGATTCATCACATCACATCACAGTTTGGAAACCAATCCTGGGCTTTAAAAAAATATATTATACCTTTTAAGTATAATATCCTTCATATTATGTTACAGTTAGCTTTGCACAGAAAAATCCGGTAAAAATACTTTTTACTTTTACTCTTCAAGTACATTTCAGAGCCTGTACTTTTTTACGTTTATTCGAGTAATTATTTGAATGAGTACTTCTACCTTTACCAAAGTCGTCTTTTACACAAGTAATTGTACTTCTACTCATTACATTACAGTCATTTCTCCATTACATTACAGTCATTTAGCAGACGCTTTTATCCAAAGCGACTTACAATAAGTGTATTCAACATAGGTAGGGAACGAAAACTACTAATCACCAGAAGTTTTAAAGGGTCTACACCATGAATTTTAACTTTTTCTTCATTTTTGTGTGTTTTTGGTCTCCCACACCTCTCTTCTGTTCCAACAAATACCCGACTTCGAGCATGCAGGCTTTCATAGGCTATCTGTGGTTTTCATGTAAATTGGTCTGAAAACAGTCCGTCAGATTTGTTCCCCCACCCTACGTCACGTCTGGGAACAATTCCTCCCGTTTTTCAGTTCTAACCAAAAAAAAAAAATCCCAAAAAAAAACTTTACTTTTTCCGCACAGAACCAGGACATGACATGCATACAAACTGTCTCAATAGCGCCCCGTGCCAAACAGGACAATGTGGTATTGCAGGTGAAAGTGCTTTATAAGCCAGAGAGAAGTTAGTTGGAATGAGTATATCTGAGGCTTGATTTAGGCTCAAACCTTTTGAAAAACGTTTGAGGGACATAAACAATATGATATCAAATATTATTATTATTTTTTAAATTCATGGTGTAGCTCCTTTAAGTGCATTTCCTGCAAAAACAAGCAACCAAGAGTATACCTAGCGCTAAGGTAAAAGTGCAATATATCAGCTACCTACTTTCTTAAACAGATGAGACAAAAATGGCAAAATCAAATGAGCACGAGCTAAAACAAATATGTATCGACTAAACAAGATCCAATAAAACAATACAAAAATAAAACAAGAGTTCGTACAACTAGTTAACAACAAGTAGGCCAGGTAAAGAGGAAGGGTAGTGTTTCCTGAAGAGGTGGGTTTTCAGCCTGCGGCGCAAGATGGGCAGTGACTCTGCTGTCCTGACATCAGTGGGAAGTTCATTCCACCACTGTGGGGCCAGAACAGAAAAAAAGTCGTGACCGTGTCGATCGACCAGAAGGACCGTTGAGTGGCGAGGGAATCAGTCGTCTCGAGGTGGCAGACCGGAGTGGTCGGGCAGGGGTGTGGGCATTGACCAAAACCCGGAGGTAAGAAGGAGCTGTTCCTTTCAATGCCCTTTAGGCTAGCACCAGGGTTTTAAACTGAATGCGAGCTGCTACGGGGAGCCAGTGCAGAGAACGGAGAAGGATAGTTGTGTGGGAGACATGGGGCGGTTGAACACCAGACGAGCCGCAGCTTTCTGAACAAGCTCCAGAGGTCTGATGGCTGATGCCGGAGCACCAGCAAGGAGGGAGTTGCAGTAGTCCAGGCGGGAGATGACAAGAGCCTGGATGAGCACCTGGGCTGTTTTCTCCGTGAGGAAGGGGCGAATCCTCCTGATGTTGTAGAGGAGGAATCTGCAGGACCGTGTCATGATGCGATGTTAGCCGAGAACGACAGTTGATCGTCCAGGGTCACACCCAGATTCTTCGCAGTCCGAGTTGACGTCACCACAGCGTTCTCAATGGTGATGGCCATGTCTCGGTGAGGACAGCCCTTCCCCGGGATGAACATCAGCTCGGTCTTGTCCAGGTTGAGCTTCAGGTGGTTCGTCGACATCCACTCTGAGATGTCAGCCAGACAAGCAGCAATGCGTGCCTCCACTTGTGTGTCAGAGGGGGGGAATGAGAGGATCACCTGGGTGTCATCGGCATAGCAGTGGTAGGAAAAGCCATGGGAGTGGATGACAGCACCAAGAGATGTAGTGTAAAGAGAGAAAAGAAGAGGACCCAGAACCGAGCCTTGGGGAACCCCAGTAGTGAGCCTGTGTGGTTCTGACACAGACCCTCTCAGCATCACCTGGTAGGAGCGACCCGTCAGGTAGGATGCAAACTCGAGTACATACTCGAGTACAGAATGTCAGTACTTTTCCCATCTCTGCTAATTGCTGATAATAAACAAGAAAGGAAAAAAAAATGTAATGGCAGCCTTTATTCACTATTACAATGTACCTACAATGTAGGCATTTAGCAGACGATCTTACAGAGTGACTTACAGTAAATAAGGTAAACACATACATAGAACACAGAGAGTGCAGTGTCTCAGTTAACTAGCATCAGTCTAAAGCAGGATATTAACCCATTCAATCCAGGAACACATCTGTGTCATTTTAGATTTATCTGGCTATAAAAATAGAAAATAAAAGATCTATTTTTGATGAAAAAAAATGTAAGCGAACATTTGTAACTCAAATATTCATATTATGTTACAGTTAGCTTTGCACAGAAAAATCCGGTAAAAATACTTTTTACTTTTACTCTTCAAGTACATTTCAGAGCCTGTACTTTTTTACGTTTATTCGAGTAATTATTTGAATGAGTACTTCTACCTTTACCAAAGTCGTCTTTTACACAAGTAATTGTACTTCTACTCATTACATTACAGTCATTTCTCCATTACATTACAGTCATTTAGCAGACGCTTTTATCCAAAGCGACTTACAATAAGTGTATTCAACATAGGTAGGGAACGAAAACTACTAATCACCAGAAGTTTTAAAGGGTCTACACCATGAATTTTAACTTTTTCTTCATTTTTGTGTGTTTTTGGTCTCCCACACCTCTCTTCTGTTCCAACAAATACCCGACTTCGAGCATGCAGGCTTTCATAGGCTATCTGTGGTTTTCATGTAAATTGGTCTGAAAACAGTCCGTCAGATTTGTTCCCCCACCCTACGTCACGTCTGGGAACAATTCCTCCCGTTTTTCAGTTCTAACCAAAAAAAAAAAATCCCAAAAAAAAACTTTACTTTTTCCGCACAGAACCAGGACATGACATGCATACAAACTGTCTCAATAGCGCCCCGTGCCAAACAGGACAATGTGGTATTGCAGGTGAAAGTGCTTTATAAGCCAGAGAGAAGTTAGTTGGAATGAGTATATCTGAGGCTTGATTTAGGCTCAAACCTTTTGAAAAACGTTTGAGGGACATAAACAATATGATATCAAATATTATTATTATTTTTTAAATTCATGGTGTAGCTCCTTTAAGTGCATTTCCTGCAAAAACAAGCAACCAAGAGTATACCTAGCGCTAAGGTAAAAGTGCAATATATCAGCTACCTACTTTCTTAAACAGATGAGACAAAAATGGCAAAATCAAATGAGCACGAGCTAAAACAAATATGTATCGACTAAACAAGATCCAATAAAACAATACAAAAATAAAACAAGAGTTCGTACAACTAGTTAACAACAAGTAGGCCAGGTAAAGAGGAAGGGTAGTGTTTCCTGAAGAGGTGGGTTTTCAGCCTGCGGCGCAAGATGGGCAGTGACTCTGCTGTCCTGACATCAGTGGGAAGTTCATTCCACCACTGTGGGGCCAGAACAGAAAAAAAGTCGTGACCGTGTCGATCGACCAGAAGGACCGTTGAGTGGCGAGGGAATCAGTCGTCTCGAGGTGGCAGACCGGAGTGGTCGGGCAGGGGTGTGGGCATTGACCAAAACCCGGAGGTAAGAAGGAGCTGTTCCTTTCAATGCCCTTTAGGCTAGCACCAGGGTTTTAAACTGAATGCGAGCTGCTACGGGGAGCCAGTGCAGAGAACGGAGAAGGATAGTTGTGTGGGAGACATGGGGCGGTTGAACACCAGACGAGCCGCAGCTTTCTGAACAAGCTCCAGAGGTCTGATGGCTGATGCCGGAGCACCAGCAAGGAGGGAGTTGCAGTAGTCCAGGCGGGAGATGACAAGAGCCTGGATGAGCACCTGGGCTGTTTTCTCCGTGAGGAAGGGGCGAATCCTCCTGATGTTGTAGAGGAGGAATCTGCAGGACCGTGTCATGATGCGATGTTAGCCGAGAACGACAGTTGATCGTCCAGGGTCACACCCAGATTCTTCGCAGTCCGAGTTGACGTCACCACAGCGTTCTCAATGGTGATGGCCATGTCTCGGTGAGGACAGCCCTTCCCCGGGATGAACATCAGCTCGGTCTTGTCCAGGTTGAGCTTCAGGTGGTTCGTCGACATCCACTCTGAGATGTCAGCCAGACAAGCAGCAATGCGTGCCTCCACTTGTGTGTCAGAGGGGGGGAATGAGAGGATCACCTGGGTGTCATCGGCATAGCAGTGGTAGGAAAAGCCATGGGAGTGGATGACAGCACCAAGAGATGTAGTGTAAAGAGAGAAAAGAAGAGGACCCAGAACCGAGCCTTGGGGAACCCCAGTAGTGAGCCTGTGTGGTTCTGACACAGACCCTCTCAGCATCACCTGGTAGGAGCGACCCGTCAGGTAGGATGCAAACTCGAGTACATACTCGAGTACAGAATGTCAGTACTTTTCCCATCTCTGCTAATTGCTGATAATAAACAAGAAAGGAAAAAAAAATGTAATGGCAGCCTTTATTCACTATTACAATGTACCTACAATGTAGGCATTTAGCAGACGATCTTACAGAGTGACTTACAGTAAATAAGGTAAACACATACATAGAACACAGAGAGTGCAGTGTCTCAGTTAACTAGCATCAGTCTAAAGCAGGATATTAACCCATTCAATCCAGGAACACATCTGTGTCATTTTAGATTTATCTGGCTATAAAAATAGAAAATAAAAGATCTATTTTTGATGAAAAAAAATGTAAGCGAACATTTGTAACTCAAATATTTGCTTCATGGGGGGGGGGGTCCCTGGAACAACACATTTTGATATGGGAGTCCGCAGCCAAATACATATCTAAAAATGTTTAGTAAATCCTAACAGTATGTTGCTATATCAGTGGTGCTCCAACTTTTCCATGTCAAGGACCACCAAAATGATATAATAATAATAATAATGATAATGATAAGGGTAATGATAATAACAATAAGGGTAATAATAAGGGTAATAATAATAATAATAATAATAATAAATATAGCTGCAAGCAGCGATAATACGGGGCCAGGTAATGAAGAGAGAAAAAAGAAAGAAGCAATGATAAGTAATATGCACAATAAGCCATTGAAACATAGAATACTGAACTTGAGAGAAAGAAGACCATGCAATTAACATAAGGATTTTAAACCCTCACTAACCCTAACCTCAGTAAAACAACACCTAAGCCTGTCCTCAAGACACACTATGTGTTATCCGAATAATGCCAAATCATGATCACCTCAATACATTGTCGTGGACAGGGATCGAACCAGCAACCTACGGACTCCAAGACTGCCTTTCTTCTCATTGAGCTAGATATATGGCCTCCCTGATAGTGTCTGTTGATATTTATAAGTATTTCCGTTCATTTTGAACCAGGCCTCTGTGTCCCGAACTACTCTAGATCACTGGTTCACAAACCATTTACCAATAAAGGGATGTTTTTGTCTCCTCAGAACGAAAACTAGTGAAAGTAGCTGATCTACAAGTTCACAAAACGTTGCTATCTGAAAAGTTGTGAGGTTGTAGATCGGCTATTTTCAAAATGAAGTATATCATACATTAAAAGAGAGACAAAACTATAAGTAATATGCACAATATGCCATAGAAGACTGAGCTTAAGGTCATGTTTCTGCAATTCCACCTCTCACCGAGAGAGAGAGAGAGGGAATAGATTGAAGAGAGATGGAAGCAGATTGGATTGATTGGACATCTCAACCTATTGCCATTAACAGGAATCGAACCCTCAACCTTCGGATTGACAGGCTGCAACACTACCTATAGTGCTATAGCTTTGTCCAGGCTGATGTTGTCAGTTGAAGATAAAAGTGAACCAGTGAAATCAGCCGATCTACAAGCTCAGAAACACGTTACTATCTGAAAAGTTTTGAGATTGTAGATCGGCTATTTTCAGAATGAAGTATGTCATACATTGCAAAAACATACCCTCTCAAATAAGCATTTCATGTTATCTTTATCAATTGCACATGTGTTCATTGATACGGTCTTGTTGTTTGCAATGCACTTTAAATGAAGTCTGCACCAAGTGAGGCTTGAACCGGCTACCTTGATGTTGTGAGACATTCACTTAAGCGGGAAGCCATTGGACCAACAGACCTGATCTAGTGAAAACGGAGGTCAGACAGATGATACCATTTCACTCAAATAGCTGAAAAATCCTGGGTTTAAATGTTTTTCAAACTGCTCAAAATTGCGGACAATCTAAGGGCGGAGCTTACTGGTAAAAGTGATACATGTGTTCCTCATGAGTCAAGGCACATGTGTAAGCAGGTTTAATGGCTGTCGGCCAAACGAGGCATGACTTTTGCCTGTTTAAAGTTTGCATTTTCAAAAAATTGCTATAGCGCCCCCCTTTGACCAATTTGAGTAAGATTGGTTTCAGTGATTGGAATGACCTTGTACATTACTGCAAATTTTCAAAGAAATGTGAGTCTGCATGTATGTGTTAGGGGCAGATGAATAATTGTCATAAAACTGCAATATTCATTGGCTCATTAAAGCTTCATTTTGTCACTTAGAAAAAAAACGCTTGCACCGTTTGGTCAGCATAGGTCCAAAGTTCAAGTGTAAAACGTTTCGTGCAGATTGCTCAAAAATCCCAGGAGGAGATAGATTTTAACAGCTTTTCATGTAATTCAAAATGGTGAGAGATCTAAAGGTCAGAGGTCAAAAGTCAGAGTGTGAAAGTTGTTCATCATGAGGAGACGCATGTGTGTATTGAAGTTTTATGGCTGTAGGTCAAACAGGGCATGAGTTGTACCTGTTCAAAGTTGGCATTTTCAACTGAGTGCTATAGCGCCACGTTTTGACGAAAGATTTTGAATTTATTTCTTGATAGTTTTTCATGACCATCTGTCATATGGCAGAGTTTCATAAAAAGCGTCTGCACGGTTCAGCCAGAACTGGCAAAAACGGCAGAAGAAGAAGAAGAAATGGAATAATGCCAATAACAAAACGGAGACATGCTGGAAGCCTGTCCCCGTAATAATAATAGATGGCTACACTACACACCGCACCTTTGACCATAGATAGCCTACCCCAGGGGTTCTTTTTCAGGTTGAGACCTCAAAGATAATTTGGGTGTTTCCCTGGGACCCAAACTAAAAGTCTGGACATGCCTCTGCTCTCATCACCGGGCTTCCGAGCTAAGAGAGAGTTTGTCCCCAGCGTCCGAACGTTCCGAAAATAGTTGAAGACATTCATTCATTCTTCTGTTCTCACAAAAGAATGAATGAATGAATGTAGCCAGAGGGGCCAGAAAATGACCTCTTGATTAATCGGATGAAGAGGATGAATCTGATGGCGAACGGGGGACACCTACGTCCCGTCGCAGCAGTAGCTTCATGGCCGGTAGCAGCATGTAGGAAATGTCCTCACAGGTCATCCACCGCTGGACGTTGGCAGGGGGAGGTGAAAAGGCTGCTCGACTCGAAAGACTTTAGCGTACTCTCACATCACACAGGTATATGTATGGTACTCCATACATGGAGCTATCCGACATATCTAACTAACCTATCTAAGTCTGACATCACAAACTCCATATTTTGGCGTGGTTGATTCAATCTCTTAGGCGAGTATGCCCTGAATGTTCGCAACAGCAGCCCCATGGGTTTCCAGTGGAAAAACGTAAAAAAAAAAAAAGAACGTTTCCTGCTGTTAAAGACAGAATTTTAATACGTTGTGGGGAACTGATCAAAGCCAAACACAAAGTGCAGGGTACAAGCCCACTTAAGGGTTTTTATTTGACACCTTTTCAGATATATGACCCGCAGGCCCTTGGTATTACTTTTTATATAACTTCAAATAATAAAGTCCAACTCAAAATTCACCCCGGGTCGGGGTATTTTCATGCATCACAATGTCTCTTTGTTTGGATCCGTGCACCACAGCGTCATCGCTCAGTATCCATGCATTGTGCTCAGGTATGTGTGATTAACTCCCACAGGTTGCCTAGGAGTAAACAGAGAGCGTCCTTTAACACTACAATTCATAAACATTCAGTAATGTGCAGGAATAGTGGAGAATTGCCTTACCGCCTGTAGCACCCGTCCATTCACCAGGAGAGCCAATGCCAGACTGAGACTTCATGATGGTGAGTGGCAGGTAACGCCCTTCTATGACGCTGCCCAGGCTGGTGCGCTCCCTGCGAGGTCTCCCTCTGTCTCTGTCCCATGGCCTCTCCCTGGTGTGGTGCTTACCTGACAGGCGGCATTGTGGCGATACTCCACAACGTATTAATTATTGTCTCCGCCAGGAGAGTTTGTTTTCACTTTCTGAAACTGGGACTAACATTGGTCAAGCCTCACGTGACACGTGACAATATGGTGAAATAGTTTGATCTGATTGGCTAGTGACGTATAGCGGCCTATAAATACATGTGTCACTTTGAAAGAGTCTGTGCCTCTTTCAAAGTGAGGTAAGACAGGAATAATCACGAAATGGCTGAGAAATGGCGGATACTGTAACAATTGGATAGGACACTTACACAGACAGGACGGATAGGACACTTACATAGACAGGACGGATAGGACACTTATACAGACAGGACGGATAGGACATGTAGGAGCCATTTCATTTGATTTCATATTTTGACTGAATGGCGCCCCCACTGGTCGCCTCGTAAAATGGCACCATGGTTTCCTATTAATCAGTCCGCAGCTGTGTGTAGCAGGACGCCAGAGGAGAAACAGATTTTCAACCGCTCGCTCGCTCGCACCATACACACACAGCGCAGATCATGAAAGAAAGACTTTGAATTGAATCACTTTGAGTTTATTTTGAACCTTTATGCTGCGCTTGTTTGTTTTGAAAGCCTTTTAGCTTAAGTCTGGAGCCTGTTCTTGTTTTCGTTGTTTGCCCCCGCCCCCCATATTATTTTGAAACTTTTACACTACTCATTCCACAAAATCAACCTGTTCGAATCCACGAAGACAACAATCAACAAACATCAAACAGTGAGTAACAACAGCAGCCCAAGTCAAAGCATAGTGAGCGCGTTAAGACGTATCCTGGCGTGGATAGGCATATTGGCCCTACAGTCAAGTTGAAAATCTCTCTGATACGGACACAATGAATGGAATTGGATGGATCTAAAGGATCTAATGGATGTGTCACGCTATTGAAGTTAATGGAATGTGCGACGTCACATGGATAAATGAACGCGAAAATCGCGCATTTAATGAGGATTTGGATGAATATATGTCGCCATTAAATAAGTGTGCATTGATGCTATAAGTTTGGATTTGGACAATAAATGCTGCTTAAAGATGTCTGAACATGATAAGGAGGAATTAGGCCAACCTGAAACTGTTATTGAAGTGCCTGAAGTTACCACCGTTCACACTTCTGATAAAACTGATCAATTGCCTGTGGTTGAAGGGAAAAGACAAGTGAGGCCCACTCAAAGGGCACTTGAAGCTAATTATGCAAAGCAATGTAATGCAAGAAAAGCTAAACTTGGACAACTCACAAGCAAAAGAAATGTGTTACAAGCACTTATGGTTGATTACAGAAATGTTGAAATTGTTAAACAAGAATACAATGAATTTAATTCTAAAACAAATGACTTCAAATTACTTCACAAATCAGTACAGCAGCTATTATCAGAAGAGGAAGCTTCAGAAGACCAAGATCAGTGGTACAGGCCTAAGTTCAAAAGCATATGTGAATTTCATGACAAAGTTATAGAATGGATAAATAATGCCCCTGCAGCCATGGCACAAAAGCCAGCAGAAATGGCACCAGAAGTGACACAAGTGACAGAAGCACTTAGTGTCAAATCATTTGGAAATGTTTCAGTTGGCATGATAAGTAGAAAGCAAATGAAAGCCACAAGCACCTCAGCATTAAGGCAGGCAGAGGCCAAAAGGGCAGCCCTACTTGCACGTGCTGCTGCTCTTAAGCAAAGGCAAGCATTTGAATTAGAGGAGGCACAGCTCAAAGCAAAAAAAGAAGCATTTGAATTGGAAGTAGAAATTGCAGCTGCTGATGCCAAGTTAAAAGTATTAGATGTCACTAAACATGTAGACACTAAGTCTGATATTAACCCCTTAATCCACATCAATGAATATTTTGCCTCAATGCAATCCTTACCAGTGGACAGCCAGAAGGTTGATAATTATGGATTGGATGATGAAGAGGAAGATGATGAATATTTACAGGATGATGATGATGATGATGACGGTGATGAAGATGATGAAGTTGAAGGAGCAGCTTCACAGCCAGCACTGAGACAAAGGTCTCAGCATGCCCCTAGTGTCCAATCACGGCAGCCACATAGACATATAAGGTCACGGTCACGGATGCCTGTTGCTCACCAACAACCCCAACAGCCTAACCCAAACCTTAGCTTGCAAGATGGTGCTCAGGTTAATGTTCGATCAGGCGGAGCCATGATGGACATTTTGAGAAAACAAAACGAAATCACAGAAATGTTAATTCAAGAACAGAGGTTCTCACTCTTGCCTTCTAGAGAGATTCCTGTTTTTAAAGGTGATCCATTAAGTTATGTCTCTTTCATTAGCACATTTGAACATTGTGTAGAAAGCAAAACAAGTGACAGCAGAGATCGACTGCTCTTTCTAGAACAGTTTACAGATGGACAACCAAAGACACTTGTGAGAAGCTGCCTTCACATGGATTCCCAAAAAGGCTATGTGAAAGCAAAACGGCTGCTACGCAAACATTTTGGAAATGAGGTTCTCATTGCTGCTACCTATCAGGAAAAAATTCTGAATTGGGATTTAATCCGATCAGAAGATGGCAAAGCCTTACATAAATACTCACTCTTCTTGAGAACATGCTGCAATGCCATGAGCAATAATGAAATACTGCAAGACATGAACAATCCTACACACTTGAAATCTGTCTTATCAAAACTGCCTTTCAAGCACAGAGAGAGGTGGAGGACTGTATCATACGATTACTATGAGCGTACACACCGAAGAGCTAAGTTCCCACAACTTGTAAATTTCATTGAAAGGCAAGCAAACATTGCCGTTGATCCCCTCTTTGGAGAAATACAAGACACAAAACCGAAAGACAAGAGGACAATCCCTTCTCCCCGAAATAGCAATTTGAAATCAGTACCAGTCTCATCATACACTAAAAGCAACTATAAAAGCAGTTTTGCCACAGTAACAGAATCCTCAGAACCAAAGTCACAGCCAAGCACAAGCAGCTCTACAGCCGTGCAGCAGAAAACATGTTCCTTTTGCAAAGAGAATCACAGCACAGATATGTGCAAGGAATTGGATAAGAAAATGCACAAAGACAAAGTTGAATTCTTTAAAGTAAATGGTTTATGTTTCGGTTGTGTGACTCAGGGTCACATGAGTAAGGACTGTAAAAGACGTATGACTTGTAAAATATGTACAAAGAAGCATCCTACTGTGTTGCACATTGAATTTAAAAAAGATGCAAGTCAAACAAGTCCAAACACCGATAGCATGTCAGTGGGCAGTGCATTAGTCACCATGAAAAGGCCTATCCATACTGGGGCCGGTGACCAACAAAAACTGTCAATTGTTCCTGTGCAAGTTAAGTTGTCAAATTCCAATCAAGTACTTCAAACGTACGCTTTCCTTGATCCAGGAAGCACTGGAACCTTCTGTACTGAAGCTTTAAGGAAGCAACTGAATGCCAAAGCGACACCAACTCGAATCCTACTTCGTACTCTAGGACAAGAAAAGGTCATAAGTATTAACAGAATCAAAGGGCTGGAAGTGTCAAGTCTTGAAGGAGATAATTTCCTAAAACTGCCACCACTCTATACTCAAACAGAAATTCCTGTAACCAAGGAGCAAATTCCCACTCAGGTTGACGTGCAAGAATGGAGCTACCTAAAAGAGGTTAAGTTGCCATATATTGATGCAGATATTGGACTCCTGATTGGTAATGATGCAGCTAAGTTTATGGAACCGTGGGCAGTAATTAATAGCAAGGGTAATGGGCCCTACGCTGTAAAGACAAGACTTGGATGGGTGGTTAATGGGCTTCTACACGAACCCACAATAAGCCATAAGCAGCCAACCCATATTTTCAGCAATCGCATATCAATAATAAATTTGAATGACCTCATGATCCAACAATTCAACTATGATTTCCCAGAAAAGGGTTATGAAGAGAAGGCAGAAATGTCTATGGAAGATAAGAGATTCATGCAAATCATGTCGGACTCTACTAAAATTAAAGATGGTCACTACCAAATAAACCTTCCATTCAAGCAGACGGATATAGCGATGCCTAACAACCGCCATCTGGCAGAGCAGCGTGTCATGTCACTTAAAAGGAAATTCAAGAAGGATCCGGAGTTTCACAAAGAGTACACTGACTTTCTTGAAAGTGTCATTCAAAAGGGACACGCTGAAGCTGTACCACGAGAGCAGTTAAATCCAGAGGAAGGAAGGACCTGGTACTTACCTCACCATGGAGTACGCCACCCAAAGAAACGCAAACTGCGTGTAGTCTTTGACTGTTCTGCATCATTCCAAGGAACTTCATTAAATGATGAGCTTATTCAAGGCCCAAACTTAACCAACACACTGCTGGGCGTCTTGATCCGGTTTAGACAAGAACCAGTAGCAATGATGGCAGACGTAGAAGGCATGTTCCATCAAGTGAAAGTCACACCAGCTGACAAAGACTTTCTTAGATTCTTATGGTGGCCAAATGGTGACATCAGTCACAGCCTAGTAGAGTACAGAATGACAGTGCATTTATTTGGAGCAACATCTTCATCCAGTGTTGCTAGTTATGCCGTGAGAAGGACTGCTGAAGATAATAAGGATAAGTTCTCAGCAGTGGCAGTTAACACTGTTAAAGAAAACTTCTATGTCGATGATTGTCTTAAGTCTGTGCCAAGTGAGAAGGACTGCATAGCACTATCTAAAGAATTAAGAACCCTGTGTGCTCAAGGAGGTTTCCGCCTAACCAAATGGGTAAGCAACAGCCGCACAGTGCTGGCCTCTATTCCAGAGGAAGAGCGAGCCACAGAGGTAAAAGATATTGACTTGGATCAGAAGCACCTACCGATAGAACGGGCCCTTGGAGTGCAGTGGAATGTGGAGGAAGATACATTTAGAATCCAAGTAAACATGAAAAATCAACCTTACACAAGAAGAGGAATCCTATCCACTGTAAGTTCAGTGTACGACCCTCTGGGGTTCTTAGCTCCGTTCATATTCTCTGCAAAGCACATCTTGCAACAGTTATGTCAGCTGAATTATGGATGGGACGACAGGATTCCAGAGGCTTTCTGTCAATCATGGCATAAATGGCTCACTGGACTACAGCAAATGGAAAACTTCAACATTCCAAGATGTATTAGATCTAAAGAATTTGGCAAAATCAAGTCAGCCCAACTTCATCACTTCTGTGATGCAAGTGAGACAGGATATGGTACTGTGACTTACCTTAAAATGACCAATACTGAAAACCAAATTCACACATCTTTAATCATGGCAAAAGCAAGAGTCGCCCCCTTGAAACAGGTTACGATACCTAGAATGGAACTTACAGCTGCAGTACTAGCAGTGAAAGTAAACCGGATGCTGGAGACTGAGCTACACCTTCCACTCAGAAAAGCAGTGTTTTGGACAGACAGTACATCAGTCTTGAAATACGTCAGAAACAACACCAAGCGCTTTCAGACTTTCGTGGCTAACAGAGTCGGCACTATCAGAGAACACTCTTCTGTTGAGCAGTGGAGATACTTGAACACCAAGATCAACCCTGCAGACCATGTGTCCCGAGGTCTTACAGCTGATGCATTTTTAAAGTGTGAAAACTGGAAGAAGGGACCGGACTTCCTACAGGAAAAGGAAGAGACATGGCCTAACTTACCTGCTGATCTCACCCCCATAGCAGCCGACGATCCTGAAGTCAAAAAAGAGAAAGTTACAGTCAATACCATCCAGATGACAGATCAAGATCCTACTAGCACACTCATACACCACTACTCAAGTTTCTACAGATTGAAAAGAGCTGTGGCATGGATGCTGTATTTGAGAACTCACCTTTTACAGTTGAGTAGAAAAAGAAAGGATCTGATGCGAATTCAACAATCAGACACAGACAAACAAAAACAGTCAATTGAAGTAGAGATGACAAAATTCAAAGACACTGTAAAGGTGCACAACCTCTCTCTAGATGAACTGGACATAGCAGAGATAGCCGTTGTACAATTCTGTCAAAAACAAGGATTTCAAGAGGAAGTTGAAACATTACAGAAAGGAAGTTTGAACGTGCAGAAACACAGTTCAATCTACAAACTTGATCCCAAACTTGAAAACGAGGTATTAAGAGTGGGTGGGAGATTAAGCAGAGCAGCCATGCCGGAAGATGCAAAGCACCCTGCCATTCTTCCAAAAGACCATCATGTGTCAAAGCTCATTCTTAGAAAGATCCATCAGGAAGTAGGACACAGTGGGAGAAACCACATGCTCTCCTTACTGAGACAAAAGTATTGGATTCCATGTGCCAACTCATTGGCAAGAAAGATTCTTTCTGAATGTGTGACATGTCGACGTCTCAATGTATCTGTTGGAGAACAGAAGATGGCAGACCTGCCAAGAGATAGAATAACACCTGACCTACCACCTTTCACACAAGTAGGAGTAGACTATTTCGGACCTATTGAGGTGAAAAGAGGCCGTACCACAGTCAAAAGATATGGAGTCATTTTCACCTGCTTAATCAGTAGAGCAGTACACCTAGAAGTGGCCCATTCGTTAGATACAGACTCGTGCATTAATGCGCTCAGGCGTTTTATTGCTCGAAGAGGCCAAGTGATGGAAATACGGTCAGACAATGGGACTAACTTCATATCTACGGAAAGGGAACTGAAAGAATCTTTGAAGGAATGGAATTTGGACAAAATAGAAAGAGCTCTACAGCAGAAAGGAGTCAAATGGATATTTAATCCACCCGCTGGTGCCCATCATGGTGGAGTATGGGAACGATTAATCCGTTTGCTCAAAAAGATCTTGCTATCAGTCACCAAACAACAAACGCTGGATGATGAAAGTCTCCATACAGTTATGTGTGAAGTGGAAGCCATGCTCAACAGCCGCCCACTCACTACAGTATCAAGTGACCCCAACGACCTGGAAGCATTAACACCGAATCACCTGTTATTGCTTAAGAAACAGTCGATCCTTCCACCAGGAGTGTTCCAGGCCGCTGATGTATATGCAAAGCGCCGTTGGAGACAAGTACAGTACCTGTCAGATCTATTTTGGACTAGATGGATAAAAGAATACCTACCTCTTATGAATGTACGTCAAAAATGGAACCGCATCCGCAGGAACTTTGAAAAGGAAGATATCGTGATCATAGCTGACACGAATGCACCAAGAGGATCCTGGATGTTGGCTAGAGTCCTGGAAACAATGCCAGACTCAAGAGGACTTGTGAGAAGTGTGCGTCTTCAGACAAAAAACAGCGTACTTGAAAGGCCCATCAGCAAGATTTGCCTGCTGGTGCCAAACTCAAATTAAGAACTGAAGATTCAGACAGGCCTATACACCATGCCTGTTTCCCACCTCACAAGTATTTATTTGATTTTGTTTTGAACATTTTTGTATGGCTCCAGTTTTGATTTTGTATTGTTATTAGAGCCTGCCCATAACAATAGGGGCCGGTTATGTAGGAGCCATTTCATTTGATTTCATATTTTGACTGAATGGCGCCCCCACTGGTCGCCTCGTAAAATGGCACCATGGTTTCCTATTAATCAGTCCGCAGCTGTGTGTAGCAGGACGCCAGAGGAGAAACAGATTTTCAACCGCTCGCTCGCTCGCACCATACACACACAGCGCAGATCATGAAAGAAAGACTTTGAATTGAATCACTTTGAGTTTATTTTGAACCTTTATGCTGCGCTTGTTTGTTTTGAAAGCCTTTTAGCTTAAGTCTGGAGCCTGTTCTTGTTTTCGTTGTTTGCCCCCGCCCCCCATATTATTTTGAAACTTTTACACTACTCATTCCACAAAATCAACCTGTTCGAATCCACGAAGACAACAATCAACAAACATCAAACAGTGAGTAACAACAGCAGCCCAAGTCAAAGCATAGTGAGCGCGTTAAGACGTATCCTGGCGTGGATAGGCATATTGGCCCTACAGGACACTTATACAGACAGGACGGATAGGACACTTATACAGACAGGACGGATAGGACACTTATACAGACAGGACGGATAGGACACTTATACAGACAGGACGGATAGGACAGTTATACAGACGGATAGGACACTTGTGTCATGTTACTATGACACAGTAACATGTTCTATTTTTTGTAAGAATTAGAACATAAGAATTAGAACATTCCCAACATTCCCAACACAAGTCTGCTGGCGGGGACTTGTGCTCCGAGGAGCACTTTTTCTAGTTTATTTTGTTTTTAATTCATGGATTTGAAGACCCTGTGTAGTGCAGAAATATTAAGGTTGTAAGGCCAAATATCGTGACTCCTACGGAAGGTGCAGGAGTCTCACCAGGAGAGACTCGCCTAAGAGATTGAATGGTCTATTCAGTTCTGACCCTTAGTGACCTATTTGATCCCAACGTCCCTATATATGGAGACAGCATAGATAGTCCCCCCAGGAAAGCACGGAGGAAGTTTAGATTCCACGGAGAGCAATTCTTGATTCCGCGGCTTATCGTTAATATTCCGCTGGCATTAAAAAACAACCTGAAATTACCAGTTATCAAGCAAAAATAGATGAAGTTTTAATAATCAAGTAAATTCCATAATGAAATAGATACAATTAATTGTTATACCATGCTAAAACACTAAAATACCATGCAACATAGTAATTGAGTCAATGTTACTGGTTTTAAATAGAGGTGGTCCGATCAGGCCGATAGCAATCACCGCTCCAATCATTTTTTATTCTCTCCGCCAGGAGAGTTTTGTTTTCACTTTCTAAATATGACACACCGATTGGTCAAGCCTCACGTGACACGTGACAATACGGTGAAATACTGTGATCTGATTGGCTAGTGACGCATAGCGGCCTATAAATACATGGCGTCACTTTGACAGTGTCTGCGCCACGGGAGGCATGCGTTAATCCGACAGACCTTTTCTCCGACTATGTGGCATCTATGTGGTTAGGGTTAGGGTGCGGGTTTGGTTCGGGTTTACTGTTTAATGTCGGAGCACTGCGCTGTCGGAGGAATGCGCTGTCGGACTAACGTATTGCACCCCTGCTGAACTGGCCTCCAGGTTTCCTCAACATCTTCGTCATTCTCCGATGACATGCCAGCCTGGACTTGGAGTGCCTCTGCAGAGGGGAGAGCACACGCAACACAGACAGACAGACAGACAGACAGACAGACAGACAGACAGACAGACAGACGTGCTCCTGGCACAGATGACAATCAACAGGGACGCGGGAAGTGGGGTGCTGAGGGTGCTGCAGCACCCCCTGCCGTTGTGAGAAAAAAAAAAAAAAAAGGCTGAAGGCGTGCGTGTGTGTGTGTGTGAGAGATTTTCTCCGGTGGGCGCGGCTCCCCCAAAAGAATTAAATCACATAACCCTAATCCAACCCTAACCCTAACCCTAAAACCGAAATAAAGTAACAAAAAAAGTAACTTTATCCGCGGGAGACCCGAAAAAAAAAAAAATCGCGCGCGCGCTTCGCGCGCGCGCGCACGAGGGACCCATGCACGCGCGCTGCGCGCGCGTGCATGTGTCCCGTTTACCAGCACCCCTTGCTCTAAAGTACTTCCCGCGTCCCTGACAATCAAGCTTCTTCAAGTCTAGTGCAGTGTTATAACAGGAGCATTGCTGCTACCTAGTGGCAATATGGCAGACATGCATGTTAAGTTCATTATTACATTAGCCTCAGGCTGATGATTGAGAGGTAATGTTCTGGTCCCTCTGGCTACATTCATAAGAACAGAAGAATGAATGTCTTAAACTATTTCTGAAATGTTCAAACTGTCTCTTCTAGCTGGAAAGCCTGTGATGATGGCAGAGGCATGTCCGGACTTATAGTTTGCGTTCCAGGGAAATACCCAAATTATCTTTTATCTTACTTTGGAATCATATTGATTGAAACTTGGTTAGAAAGCTTTGTACATATATAATGCATTTGTATCACAGTATGTCAAACCACCATACTAGCATGCAGCCTATACTGTTTAATTTGAGATGGTAATAAATAAATAAAACGGGTGCATGCATTATTCAATATAATATTCAACCATCTGCCCTCTGTTACCATCAAGAGAATTCATACTGTAAGTGCTTTATCTCAAATTCTGTGTGAATCAGTGTTATTCAAAATGACACTATGCAGTGGAAATTAACTTTGTTAGATAACGATTAAAAGCATAACACAATAAACATAAAATGCATGTTTTCTCAATATAGATGGAAGCGTATACTTTCATCCTACAACCTTATATCGTCTCTGTCAGTAGTAAAGTAAAGTAAAGTAGCAGATCTACAAGCTGCAATGTGTCTACTTTTGGTACTTTTGTGTGACGCTGTGTAGTGTGGTATGATCAAGTAGGGCATTCATTTACCAAAGAACACAACAAATCTAAATATGGCGACAAGAGGTCTCTGTCGGACAGCAACGATTATATTCTTTCAATGACTTCACCCTGAAGTATTATGTCCTTGATACCAGTGATACTAAATGGCCCTAAATGCAAGGGCATTAGAAAATCCAAAATTAACTTAGAGTTAAGTGAACAGTTAGATTATACTCATTTATTTTTCTTCAATATTATTGACCATCGAATTCTGTCTGATACAGACTCAATGATGATGATGTTTGCCAGTTGATAATGTACCTGGGCAGCAGGCAGTTCATGTCAGGGGTGCACCGAGAAAACTGTCTGTCCTCAGTTCTCATGCTATTTTCTCATTTGCCTACTATACCCTGGGTTGTGTTGCGACCTGTTATAGCGCCACCATAAGGGTGATTGGAAACATTTGTGGTGGCAGATCTTCCTTGGCCTACTGGCAGTGTGCGTGCTGCAAAGTTTCACGGCAATTGAAAAATTAAGAAACTTAATCGCGTGATGTAATGGCAGCTTTTACATGTTACTTTATGTAAAATAAACAGATCAGGAAGATGCAGGACTCAGTCGTCAGGAACCCAACTCCATAGTTTATTGTAGATCTCATCACAGCAGAGAGAGACTAGTGTCTCCCTCTGGAGCTTCCCCCCATCTCCCCATCAATGTCTTACCCCCATTTTATACAATACTGTCAGGAGAAGTACACGAGGTAACAACAGATGGTCACTCCTTACATGGGCTTTATTCTATAACTGACTCGCACCTAGTCGGCACGTTTGAAATAGTTTAGCATGAGTCCGCTGTTTGCAAGGAGTTTGTCAAGGAGAAGAGTTTAACAAGGAAGAACAGGTGATGATTGGTGCATCTACCAATACATTCCATTTATCAATACCACAATGACTGTTATATGAATTTTATCCACCACATTCGACCCCTTAGGGCATAAATATAAAGTATTTTATGTCCTATAAAAATAGAGAAAATTCATAGAATGACAGGACATTAAACAAAATAAATGAGAATCAGGCCATTAAACTGCACTGACCTGTATTGTTAAATACATGTGTAATGACAGTGACAGACAAGCATTGCGCATATGCTGCCTGTCACATGACCTCAAACATATATCAACAATTCCACAAAATACTGTATGGCTACAAACAAAGAAGACATCAATTATGTTTTTTCCACACTTCACTTCTAAGATATTTAAAAAATCATAGGACCTTTTGGCATACTGTATCTTTGATAATGCTATGCTCTTTGACATTTGTTAAACAACTGATCTGCAACTTGTGGATTTATATATTTTTTTGGAAATGTTATATCTGATCTGCAGCTTGTGATCTGCCATTTTTGGGAAAGATTGCCATTGCTTCTTTTAAATACTATTATGGTGGTGTAGTTCCACACTACAAACCTCATAGCTTTGTTGTATTACCTATTTAGTAGCTAGTTAAGACCCAAATGTATCCATCAGGCAGGTAATTGACCATTTGAAAAATAGAACTATCTCGGCCTGTCACCGGTCTCTGTTTTAGACATATAATGAATTGAATAATACAATTTTAATAAAAATGTTCCCTTACCCCCCAAAGTTTGTAAGTAACTTTTACGGAATAATGGATTTACCAATGGTCAAATAATGGACGGAAATAAATGTTCCCTTACCCCCATAGTTTGTGAGTAACTTTCATAGAATAATGGACTGACCAATGGTCCTGCAGAAACCATCGGCCGGACCCATGATCCGGAAAGCTGCACACAAACTTTTAGCTATACAGTAACATGTAATACTCAACCGAGGTACAGTTTAACCTGTCTTAATACTATCTCCATCAGTCACTCAAAAATTGCTGTAACAATTTGCTTGATAATCAAGTTCTGGCCTACGGATTATAATTTTATCTTTTAGTCATTTTATTTTAAATATATCAACACGTGGAATTTGCTACCGAATGGATTTTCATCACGTATGGCAATATCAACACAGCATGGAATTGTCTTCACTCGGGCATTTTCGCTACATGGATTTAAAATATTGAATTATGTAAAAGTTCTTGCCACATGGAAATTTGTCTACACGTGGTGTGTTTATTTTAATCCGAGTTTTACTTAACATTTTATCTAGCAAGAGCAGAGTAAGTGGACTGGAGACAAATAAAATCAGTTTTAACTTAACCTTGTAAAAAGGCCATCATAAATTACCCGTTTCACATTAGTGATTGAGCACTTTGAAACACTAAATTTGGAATAATTACTTTGATACATTTTAAAACTCAAATGTAGCCCTGTTTCAGTGTTTATCTATTTCACTCACACACAGACACACACGGCCCCTATCACACCTGCCACCCCTCTTCCCCCCTGTCAGCTATTCTGAGGAGAGGAAAGAAAGTAGGGAGACTGATGAGTCCCTCCTATACAGTATATTATCTATATAGTTCATGTGTGTGGAAATAGATTGCAATACTGACATACTCAAGTTTTATGACATTATTGTCTTTTGCTTTAGGCATATTAACCCCACCATTAAACAATATTTTCCTTACATTAATTAGTAGAATATAGTTCTCAATTTTGGATCGGATTGTACTGCGATTTTTAAGCAAGTACTGTAACCACTGTAAATGTACAATTGACCAAAAATAGAAAAAACTAATATTAGGAACGAAAAGGAGGAATTAAAGTAAACCACAGTGACAACTTCCTGCAGAATAATGGTTAACAATTTATTAACAAAAATGTGTGCACAGAACATGGGCCCAAAATAAAAAGAAATCCTAATATAGAGCTCTCAAACAAGTTCACTATAAATGTCTACCCGGGTAGTTTGTGTTTTCTTCTTATCTGAAATCCACTTGAGGAGCAGTCTGTTGATGAAGCTGAAAGGTTGGACTATTGAAGTGGCAACCTGGACGATGAATGTAGAATCCTGGATATTTTCTTGACGTTGTCCTTTAACCTTGTCCTTGTCCTCTGTTTTGGCTTGTAGATGCTCTTCTTCACTTAGAATCAAGGAATACAAAAAAACAACCTGCATACCACAGGCATGAACTAAATTAATTCCCACATTCACATTTGTTATGATAACATCATGTTCTATTTCTCATTTGTAATATATCAATCATTCCCCAAAATAAAATACATTGAACATCTAAATTACAGCTGCCACATAGAACAATGTTGACAACAATAGTACATTTTGCTGTCACTTTAACATTACAATTGGTTGTGTATGCTTATTCATACATGACAGTTCTGAGATCAGCTTTGCTGATCTAACATAAACACCACATAGAACATCTCTGGTTGGTTTTTAGGTTTCAACAGTTACTCACAAAACCACACACACAAGTCAGGCCTGTAAACCCTCTTTCCCTTATGTACTGCAGCTGTATGCTAATAAAGTTAGCTTATCACCCTTGTTATGCAAGGCAACAGACTGTTACACTCACCAGATAATCTTGATCAAAATAAATTAAAACGATCCTCCCAGGTCATCTGGTAGATGATAGTAACTTAAGAGACTTATTTACTCAATCTCTGTATGTTTGATATCTTATATTTCCCTCAGAATCAATCTTTTTTCCCTTTTAGGCTTTCCAACATGTGTCTCATACACTCTCTCTGTCTTTGCTTCCTTTTGCTCTTCTTCTGCACAATGCAGGGAAACAATCCTATACATGTGCTAAGGAGTTCCCCCTGGTGGAGAGTTCATTCACTGTTTTATTAGTGTTCATTGTATATGAAGCTCCCCCTGGTGGAGAGTTTATTCACTGTGTTAATAGTGTTCATATTGTATGGGCTACATCCTCCCCTCCTGAACTTACATGCGTCCCTGCATGTTCATTACACAGTCTCTGCCATTGTAGGCTGTAAATGGTTGATAACGGCATAGTGTCAACATTAAGAGCTTCAGAGAATACCTCATCTAAACCCTTCAGTATAGACTGCATAACTAAAATGAGGGGATTTCCCAGTGATGGGTATGTCATTCTCCTAGGGGCCACTCTTAGTCTCGAAGATCTCCTGAACTCTGCATCTTCATCCTGGACAGAATCAGGGGCAGAAGCCTCAAGTTCGTCCTCTTCTCCTATTGTCTCATTCTCCATGGGTTCCTGATTCTGTGTAGTCCCCTCTGTTGGTCTGTCAATCGCATCATCCACACTGGAATCATTCTCCGTATGTACATCCTGAGGATGCAATGCTGATTCTCCTGATAGCAGATTTGACTCTTCCTCACTTAATTCAGCTACCTCCCTCACTGGAGCTGACTCAACAGTGGATACGGGGTCCTCCTCAACTGAACCATTCTCGTCAGTAGGCTCTGCCTCTTTCCCACTCAGTTCTGTTTCAGCTATTACCACTTCTTCACGTTCAGTGACATCTGCCTCGTTTACTGGTGCAAATTGAGAATAGTAATACTCATCATCCTCATCATCACTTCCAGAGAGTTGGAGTTGCTCATTATCAATGACTTCAGCGTTGGTAGTTTCCGGGCTTCTCACTGGGTTGTTGTGGCTTGGTTCCTGCTCAGAGACAGTGGAGGGTAGGAACCCACAAGGTAGCAGTAAGTCACGATGCAGCACTCGCTCAGGGCCATCACTATTTTCTGGAACCACAACATAAACAGGTGAGTCTTCTATCCGTTTCATTATTTTATGGATTGTGTGGCTCCATTTATCGGCTATCTTATGTTTCCCACGGATTCCAACATTTCTCACAAGAACCCGATCTCCGGTTTCCAGGACAGATTCTCTGACCTTTTTATCAAATCGCTGTTTGTTCTGGAGGGCGTGCTTGGTGCTGTGTTCAACAGCGATCTTATAACTCTCCTGAAGCCTTTCCCTCAAATTCCTGACATACTCTGAGTGAGATACATTACTTTGTCCGTGAGGGTTAAGCCCAAAGGCAAGATCAATGGGTAAGTTCGGTTGTCTGCCAAACATGAGTTGGTACGGGGAGAACCCAGTAGTGTCATTCTTGGTGCAGTTGTATGAGTGTACCAATGGCTGCACAAAGTCCCTCCATCTCCCCTTTTCTTCTTCCTGGAGTGTTCCCAACATTCCAAGAAGTGTTCTGTTAAACCGTTCCACGGGATTCCCGCGTGGATGGTATGGTGTTGTACGCGTTTTCTTTATTCCAAGTAAACGACACAGGTCCTTTATCAGTGTGGATTCAAAATCACGACCTTGGTCACTGTGTAACCTTTCAGGGAACCCGTAATGGATGAAGAAATTGTTCCATAATGCCTTTGCAACAGTCCTTGCCTTCTGGTCGGCTGTAGGGACTGCTACTGCATATTTTGTGAAATGGTCAGTGATGACCAAGATGTTCTTCGTCCCTCTTCCATCCGGTTCCAAGGACAAGTAATCTATACAGACTAATTCTAGGGGTCTGCTTGTCTCGATGTTTACAAGTGGAGCAGATCGTTCAGCTCTAGCCTTTTGCCGGAGGCATCTTTCACAGGTACGGACTTTGAGATCAACATCATCAGCCATGTGTGGCCAATAAAACCTTGTTCGAACTAAATCCATAGTTCGGTCAATCCCCATGTGTCCAACATCATCATGAAGACCTTCAAGAGCTGCTTGTCTGTAGTTTTGTGGAAGGACCAGTTGATAGGAGGGCTCTCCTTTAACAGTCCGTTTTCGGTAGAGGACTTCATCTCTCAAGACCAGCTGGTCCTGGACTCGTAACATTTGTTGAACCTCCCTTTCTTCTCGTTGCCTCACTCTATAGGACAACCGTTTCCCAGTCTTCAGTATGGACATGACCCTACTGATGGCAGAATCATTGTGCTGTTCTAGAGCCCAGTCCTGTTGAGACATGCGTGGCAGGGTACATGACCCAGGAAGGAGATCAGCATGGCTAAACTCAGCTGGAATAGCACTTGCATCCATGGCTAGACATTCAACATGGGCTGGTGCTAGAGCGTCATTTGGCCCTGTGCTTGGAGCCTGATAGATAAGGTGTCTCTGACAGACAGCTTTCACAGCTTCTGGAGGGAATTCTGGATTATTTCTTTCCTGGAGAACTCGAGCTATGAACTGCTCAATACGGATGTCCTCATCTTTAGACGTATCATCTGTTTCACTCTGGGGGTGCGGACGCCTTGATAGGCCATCTGCATCTTGATTTTTCTTCCCCGCTCTGTACTGGATGTCAAAATCAAAAGTCGAGAGGGCGGCCAGCCACCGATGTCCAGCAGCGTCCAGTTTCGCTGACGTCAGTACATATGTTAAAGGATTATTATCAGTTACGACAGTAAACCTTGTGCCATAGAGGTAGTCAAAGAATTTGTCTGTCACTGCCCATTTGAGGGCAAGATATTCAAGTTTGTGGGTGGGGTAACGCTTTTCACAATTAGACAGTCCTCTACTGGCATAGGCAATTACTCGTAATTGGCCGTCCTGCTCTTGATAAAGGGCTGCACCAAGTCCATGTAGGCTTGCATCCGTGTGCACGATGTAGGGTAACCTTGCATTGGCAAACCCAAGGACAGGGGCAGTAGTGAGCTTCTGGATGATCATGTTGAAAGCATCATCACATTTAGATGTCCATTTCTCAGCAAACGGTCTCTTCAGATCAACACTTGGGAGTTTCTTTGTATCTCCATGTCGTGAGTCTGACTTTCTGGATGGGACATAACCTACTGTTAAGTCATTTAGAGGTCTTGCTAGTTTGGAGTAGTCTCGTATGTATCTTCTATAATATCCTGAGAATCCGAGGAATGATTTTAACTGTTGAATGTTTTGGGGTCTCGGCCAGGTAGTCAGGGCAGCAATTTTCCCGGGGTCCGTCTCAACTCCGTGCTCTGACACGACATGCCCTAGGTATTTGACAAACTTCTTGAAAAAATGGCACTTTTCGGGAGATAACTTGAGTCCGAATTCCTTCAACCTGTCGAGCACACGCATCAGACGGTCCTCATGCTCTTCAAGTGTGTTGGAGAACACTATGAGGTCATCTATGAAGACTAGGACTTCACTGAGATTCATGCTTCCCATGCATTTTTCCATTATGCGTTGAAATGTGCTAGGCGCGTTGGTGACGCCCTGGGGCATTCGATTAAATTCCCAAAAGCCCATGGGTGTAACAAATGCAGTTTTGTGCTTGTCCTCTTCTTCAACCTCCACTTGATAATAACCGGATTTCAAATCCATGACTGAGAACCATTTTGACCCTGCTAAAGCTGAGAAAGCTTCTTCGATGTTTGGCAGGGCATATGCGTCTTTGATTGTCTGGTTATTCAGTTTGCGATAATCTATGCATAGCCTTATAGCACCATTCTTCTTCTTTACCACCACAATCGGGGAAGCAAAAGGACTTTCGGATTCCCGAATGATATTAGCATCATAGAGCTCTTTCAAGTGAAGCCTCACTGCCTCGTAATCAGAGGGGTGGATGGGTCTTGGTCTTTGTTTGAAAGGAGTTGGGTCTGACAAATTGATGCGATGCTTCGCTGCTTTGGTGCATCCATAGTCTAGATCATGGGTAGCAAAGACTTCTGACATTGAGTTCAACTTAGCTGTGATTCTCTTTTTCCAGCCCTCAGATAAAGGAGAATCACTAAAATCAAACTGCAGAACAGCTGTTGAGTCAGGTAAGCTTATGTTATTGCACACAGCTGTGGTTGTATCAGGGTGAGTCATGGCACAGGCCTTATCACTTTGATCACTGGCTGATGGCAAGGGAGAGACTGTCATCGGCATGTACAACTCAGCCATGTTTCGACTGGTAGGCATTGTGACGTCATGGCCACTCTCATTTTTGATTAGAATGGGCACTTTGAAGGATGTCTGAGCTGGGGCTGTCATGATATAACTGCATAATAGCAGGCCCCCCGGCAATCTTGACTGAGTTGAAGGCTCAACCAGCAGGTGTGCGCCCGGGCTGGTGTGAACATTCCTGGCATATCCGGTCACAGCCATCTTCTGACCTGCTGGAATAGTAACACACTTCTTGTTCATCAGCTTCACTTTTCCGACCTTTCCATTCTCTTGCTCAACTCTATATCTGCTGTACAGTCTTTTCAAAAGAGGAGCATAAGCACAGTGCCCATTTCTGCTATTTGTGCATCCCTCTTCTTGGCTCACACAGGATTTATATAGAATGTCCAACACATTTGTCCCAATCAGCACCTCCCAATCAGGAACCTCCCTATTAGTTCTACAATCAGGTACAATGAGGGCTAAAGTACGGATTTCTTCTGCTTTTCCTGCTATTTCTTTTGGAAAGAAAATGCTGAGTTCTATGTAACCCAGATAGGGCACCACTTGGCCTCCGGCACCCTCAACTTCCAGGAGGTCACGTAGAGATTGGATGGGTCGTGAAGACAGGAAATTGTCATGAAAGGACTTGGACACAGTTGTCACTTGGGAGCCTGAATCGAGGAGACTGGTGCATTGAATTCCATCAACAGCGACTGTGGCAGTGTGCTTTTGGCCTACCAAGGCACTGAGAAGAGCCTCATCAGATGGCTGAGATACAGAGTGACTTTGATTCTCAGTTCGCTTGGTTTTCCATTTAGTTGTGGTATTTTCTTCTGATGGAGGACTTGTACTAAAGTTCTGGGTCTCAGTATGTCCCTCTACCGAAACCCTGTTCAGTTTAACTGTTGGCCATATCTGTCTTTCCACTCATCCTGCTTCACTTTGAGCTCTCTATTTTTCTGGTTCACCAGCTCTCGGTTGGGAGGATTCTCACACAGCCTTGCGATGTGGCCATTGTCACCGCACTTAAAGCAGAACCAAGCTCTTGGTTGTGGTCTCGGTGTCTCCTGGTGAACTTGGACATCAGCCAGAGCTGGGGCCTCTTCGGCTATGGGTTCTTGTTTGTTCCTCCTCTGGTTTCTTTTTTCTGTAAGCTGCACTTGTAATTCAGCCACTTGCTTCCTTAGACCTTCAGTCTCTGCAATATAGGTCTGTAAAACTAATGCATTTGGGTCTGTGTAAGGAGGGATTTCTGTCACAGACTGCATTTGGATTGAAGGTTTTCCTCTGGAGCTGCCAAGATGGCGCTGCATCCTGTCAATCTTTGTGGCCCTCCTGTCCTCTTCAGTACGCAAGAGGAGCAGGAGCTCTGAGAAGTCAGGGGCATTTGTTTTGAGCTCTTGTCGTAGAGTCAGGAGTAGGGATTGGTCCCAACAGCCACGAGTGAACTGCCTCATCAGTTGCCTGTTGGCATCCATACTGCTCGCACCATTTCTCTTGATGGCAGTGCTGAGGAGTACTTGCAATCTCTGGAGATATCCAGAGGCCTTTTCACCAGCATCTTGGTGGGTGCTGAGGAACCTAGTAAAGATCTCTTCTCCATCCTCAACAAGTCCATATGCTGATTGAAGCACTCTGACATAATCATCTGGGGAAGAATGAGAACCAAGTTGTCTCATGATGTCTGAAGCTGGAGAAGATAAACTCTCCAAAATCATCCTCCGCTGCACATCAATGGGAAGGCGATCCTGAATCATAAGTTCAACATGCAGGTACCATGTCTCGAAGTCAACTTCACCAGGTGGTTTTGGATCCCTACCTGAGAAGATACGTAGTCGTTTTGGATTTTGACTTGAAGTATGAGGAGCTTCAGTCTTGATCACATGCTCAACTACTATACGTTGTACATCTGGTGGGTTCAGTATGTCAGGGTGTAATTCTGTGTAATGCCTGACTGGTTTATTTTGAGTTTTAGGTTTCGTGGCTCTTTCCTGTGATCTGGATGTCGGCAAAGCTGAGGTGGGTACAGGTTGAGCTGTCCTCTTCTGAGACTTGCGTATTAGGGGTGTGCTTTCATCAGAGTCCATCTCTTCTTGATCAGAGTTGCTGCTGTCACTGGAATCTGCACTGGCTTGCTTAACTGAATCTGTTCTAACTTTAGTTAGGGTCTGCATGGTGGTCTGTACCACTGTCTTCATGCTATTTAGGCACCACCATGCATTAGGGCTTCTGGGAGAGGCAATATCAGTGGGTAATTGTGGCTCAAGGAGCGTAATAGCTTCTTCAGAATCAAACTCAACGATAGCTCTAGCTGGTTTCAATCTTACCACTTTGGCTACCTGTCCATATTGTTCAAATGCACCAATGACATCTTCATCAGTGTCAAAATCAGTAATGCCACTGACAGATATTGACCTATTAGCATTTATCCCATACTTTTGTTCAATATCCATGATGGTAGATATTTGCACTTTTTTTTTTTTCTTTTTTTTTTTTCTTCTAGAAAATCAACAATATCTAGTCAGAATCCACACTCAATTTGCAATAATAACACTGGGTTTTACTTAAATTCCTCCTGGCTGGCTCGCCAAAAAGATGTAACCACTGTAAATGTACAATTGACCAAAAATAGAAAAAACTAATATTAGGAACGAAAAGGAGGAATTAAAGTAAACCACAGTGACAACTTCCTGCAGAATAATGGTTAACAATTTATTAACAAAAATGTGTGCACAGAACATGGGCCCAAAATAAAAAGAAATCCTAATATAGAGCTCTCAAACAAGTTCACTATAAATGTCTACCCGGGTAGTTTGTGTTTTCTTCTTATCTGAAATCCACTTGAGGAGCAGTCTGTTGATGAAGCTGAAAGGTTGGACTATTGAAGTGGCAACCTGGACGATGAATGTAGAATCCTGGATATTTTCTTGACGTTGTCCTTTAACCTTGTCCTTGTCCTCTGTTTTGGCTTGTAGATGCTCTTCTTCACTTAGAATCAAGGAATACAAAAAACCAACCTGCATACCACAGGCATGAACTAAATTAATTCCCACATTCACATTTGTTATGATAACATCATGTTCTATTTCTCATTTGTAATATATCAATCATTCCCCAAAATAAAATACATTGAACATCTAAATTACAGCTGCCACATAGAACAATGTTGACAACAATAGTACATTTTGCTGTCACTTTAACATTACAATTGGTTGTGTATGCTTATTCATACATGACAGTTCTGAGATCAGCTTTGCTGATCTAACATAAACACCACATAGAACATCTCTGGTTGGTTTTTAGGTTTCAACAGTTACTCACAAAACCACACACACAAGTCAGGCCTGTAAACCCTCTTTCCCTTATGTACTGCAGCTGTATGCTAATAAAGTTAGCTTATCACCCTTGTTATGCAAGGCAACAGACTGTTACACTCACCAGATAATCTTGATCAAAATAAAATAAAACGATCCTCCCAGGTCATCTGGTAGATGATAGTAACTTAAGAGACTTATTTACTCAATCTCTGTATGTTTGATATCTTATATTTCTCTCAGAATCAATCTTTTTTCCCTTTTAGGCTTTCCAACATGTGTCTCATACACTCTCTCTGTCTTTGCTTCCTTTTGCTCTTCTTCTGCACAATGCAGGGAAACAATCCTATACATGTGCTAAGGAGTTCCCCCTGGTGGAGAGTTCATTCACTGTTTTATTAGTGTTCATTGTATATGAAGCTCCCCCTGGTGGAGAGTTTATTCACTGTGTTAATAGTGTTCATATTGTATGGGCTACAGTACCATTAAACAATATTTTTCTTACATTAATTTAGTAGAATATAATTTTCTATTTTGGATCGGACTGTACTGCAATTTTTTAAAAAGCTTATCTCAAATAAATTAATTTTATCACTCTCACCCTATTTTTAGTATGACGATGAATAGAATAGAACCGTGGAGCCCGACGTGGGCCAAGGCAGTGGATGTGGTCCACCCCGTTGTGGATAGTTGGCCACAGCATTACCACCTGGTCCCTAGTTGTTCGTGATCCTGGTCTGGGTGCTGCTGGTGCAGCCATGCCCTCCTTTTGATAGGACACTCCCTCTCCCTGTGGTCATCTGTGGCACAGTAATGACAGAAGTCCGCTATGTCATATGGCTCACTGTTTCCTCTTCTTCTTTGTTTCCATTCACGGCACCTTTTCTTCCTATGTGACTCCTGATTCGGTTGTTGCCGCTGTTGTTCTCCCTGTGGTGGCTGCCGGTGGTTCTCATAGAACATCAACTGTGCTCTTTCCAATTTCTTCTTTTGCACATTTTCTTGTGAGAGCATGTGCCTCTCAGCGTGCAGTGCATGTCCCCACACCTCAGTGAGGTTCCGACTTTCCCATCCAATACAGGAAGTCATAACCCGGTTATGGATGGACGGGCACAAGCCATTGATCACGGCAGTTTTTAACAGGTCATTGTAAGCCGGGTTGTCTAGTGTCACACCACAATGCTTCTGAAAGCAGTCCTCCATTCTATTCCTGTAGGCGTCACAGGTTTCATCAGCCCATTGCTTAGTGCTGTGAATTTTCGGCCAATCAGTGCGTACTGGAAAAGCTGCTTTCACCCTGTCAAAAAGACCATCTCGATTCTGCAGCTGTCCAGTGATGATGTCATTTCTTTCTTCAGTCACATCAAAGTTTCCCCTGAGACGTGACCACCTTAATCCAAAAACTTTGCGAAAGACTGATTCCAGCTCTCTTGCCGATGGCCCGTACATCTCGATCAAATCTAACACAGCCGTACACCAACGTACCGCGTCGACTCTGGGGTCTGGAAGGTCCTTCACAATGTCATTGAATTCATCAGGTGTCCAGTTTCGCTGAACATGTACTGTTGCAGAGTACGCGTCTATATCTGCTTGCTGTGCCCCAGCCCCCGGACGGGGATGAGGGTTTGGATATGGAATTAATGGGAATAGGTTACTTGTACAGAGTGTCGCTGTGACATCTGCTCCCCTCTGTCCTTGATTGTATGTGATGGCCTCAGGCTTCTCTTCTCTGCTGATACAACCATGGTTGTTGCTGTCATCTGCGGGGTGTTCCTTGGGTGTAGTAAGAGTCAGTTGTGTCTCTCTCCTGCAGTTTGTCTCCTTCTGCCTCACGTTGTAGTCATCAGGAGAAGTATTGGCTTGTAGATCTGCTAATGTCACCACAGTTTTTCGCAGTAACGTCACTTCTTTCAGAAATAGTTCTTTCAGTAGCGTCACTTCTTTCTGTTGGTCCACCGTCGCTCTGTCAAGTTGTTCTTGCAATAGGACCACAGCCCTCTGTTGGTCGTTGAGTTGTTCTTGCTGTAGCGTTGCCGCCTTCTGTTGGTCGATGAGTTGTCGCTGCAATTTCTTCCTGCTCGGTTTTGCTCCCATCTTCAGATTCTAAGTGGAGTGTTTGCTATAACAGCAAAGCATCCACCCTGCTCACAGCGCCAAATTGTAATGGCAGCTTTTACATGTTACTTTATGTAAAATAAACAGATCAGGAAGATGCAGGACTCAGTCGTCAGGAACCCAACTCCATAGTTTATTGTAGATCTCATCACAGCAGAGAGAGACTAGTGTCTCCCTCTGGAGCTTCCCCCCATCTCCCCATCAATGTCTTACCCCCATTTTATACAATACTGTCAGGAGAAGTACACGAGGTAACAACAGATGGTCACTCCTTACATGGGCTTTATTCTATAACTGACTCGCACCTAGTCGGCACGTTTGAAATAGTTTAGCATGAGTCCGCTGTTTGCAAGGAGTTTGTCAAGGAGAAGAGTTTAACAAGGAAGAACAGGTGATGATTGGTGCATCTACCAATACATTCCATTTATCAATACCACAATGACTGTTATATGAATTTTATCCACCACAGTGACCACAGAGATAGGGTGTACCAATTTGTGTGAGTTTTGGACAAAATCTGTAGGAGCCTAAAGTAATACAAGCTTACACACACACACACGCACGCACGCGCGCACACGCACGCGCGCACACGCACACGCTCACGCACACACACACACACACACACACACGTATTCAGGGACTGACTAAAGCTGCTTTTTCACTTTAAGTTGTTTATTAGCATGTTTGCCACAGGCTGTAGCAGCTGTTGTTGTGGTCTCTGGTTTGCTATAGTATACAGTTAAGTATATCCTGGACTAGTATGTAAAAAACACCATTCTGCTGTCAAATTTGCACTTTCCCTGACCTGATCATCGACCACATAATCACCACGTTCCAGGTTCGATTCCAGCTGGAGACCTATTTTGCATGTCCTTGTCTCTCTTTTTCCTTCAGTTTCCGGTGTCTCTACTATAAATAAAACAAACAAAATAAAAAACATTGAAAAAATAACTTTGCCACTCTGCAAGAACATCTTGCACCCCACTGAGTCACTGGAGGAGAAAGGGTTTATATCACAGCCGATGGTGGACAGGAGGAGTTTCGAGAGAGAGAGAGAGAGAGAGAGAGAGAGAGAGAGAGAGAGAGAGAGAGAGAGAGAGAGAGAGAGAGATTTCTGTTGTTTAGATCATTGGTTCTCAAAGTGGGGTCCGGGGACCCCCAGGGGTACCTGAGGGGGTTCCAGGGGGTCCCCAGCTAAATGGAGGATAGTTAGGAACCAAATGGACCCTTGTGGGTCTATAACTCATTTGTACACTCTCAGAGTTAAACTAGAAAGTACTGTTCCTGAAGAAACAGTGTGGGATCGCTAAGAATGTTGCAGGTATTGAGTATTGATAGTGTTAGTAGTGTTATAGGTTTGAAAGGTTTGAAAGGTTTAAAGGGTTTGAAGGGTTTGAAAAGTTTGAAAGGTTTGAAAGGTTCTAAAGGTTTGAAAGGTTCTAAAGGTTTGAATGGTTTGAAAGGTTCTAAAGGTTCTAAAGGTTTGAAAGGTTCTAAAGGTTCTAAAAGTTCTAAAGGTTTGAAAGGTTCTAAAGGTTTGAAAGGTTTGAAAGGTGTGAAAGGTTTGAAAGGTGTTAAAGTATTAGTGTTAAAAGTTTTTATAGTGTTGGCAGTGTTGAATAGTGTAAAATGTATTTTTTAGGGTAAAACAGTGATAGCTAGGTTCTAATAGGCGGTTGCTAGGGTCTAATAGGCGGTTGCTAGGGTCTAATAGGTGGTTGCTTGGGTAAAACAGGTGGTTGCTAGGGTAAAACAGGTGGTTGCTAGGGCCTAATAAGCGGTTGCTAGGGTCTAATAGGTGGTTGCTAGGGTCTAATTGGTGGTTGCTAGGGTAAAACAGGTGGTTGCTACGGTAAAACGGGTGGTTGCTAGGGTAAACAGGTGGTTGGTAGGGTGTAATACGTGGTTGCTAGGGTCTAATAGGGGTTTGCTAAGGTTTAATATGCAGTTTATATGGTCTAATATGCGGTTGCTAGGGTACAAAAGGTGGTTGCTAGGGTAAAACAGTGGTTGCTAGGGTGTAATAGGTGGTTGCTAGGGTATAATAGGTGGTTGCTAGGCTCTAATATGGTGTTGTTAGGGTATAATACGCAGTTGCTAGGCTCCACTGTGGCTAAATAGCATTTCTCCATTGAAATGAATGGGATTGTTTTAGCAGTAAAAAGTGAAATATCTCTAAAAGTACAAATTATTTCAAAAATTCAAATGGTAGCCAATATGTCCTAAGTAGGCTGAACGTTATAGAGTTGGAACGGAGTTTCTAGCTAAAAGTATGAATTTCCCCATTGAAATGAATGGGCTTTTTTTAGAAGTAAAAAGTGCAATATCTCTAAAAGTACAAATTATTTCAAAAATTTGAATAATAGCCGACATGTCCTGAGTAGGCCGAACGTTGAAGAGTTGGAACGGAGTTTGTAGCTAAAAGTATGAAGGACTAGTTAGGTGCCAAAAAACGGGCGGAATAAATATTGACAATAACAGTAGTGTGATCGCTTTAGCGATCCCACAATTAACATAGATTTTATAATATAAATTGGGGTCCCAGGGATAGAAATGCCATTAAATGGGTGTCGCCTAATGCATGTAAACTGGGGGTCCTCTTGAAATTAAAATGGTTGAGAATCACTGGTAGCTGGCAGTGAAAAATCTTCTCTTATGGGGGTCCCTGGCATATATTTTTGAAATGGGGGTCCGCGGGCTAATAAGTGTCAATTTGGGGGTCCTTGAGATGAAAAAGTTTGAGAACCACTGGTTTAGATTCTGTAAACTTGTTTGAAGCCATGCACTGACACATACAGTGCAGTATGTTATTTCGAGTATGTATGGCATCAGAAGCAACTAAAACATATTTTGGCCCTTCTAACGTATTTTATAAATGTGGACTCAAATAAAGGAATTAACGTGTGTGTGTTTAATGATTCATTTCTTGAACCGAGGCGATGCAAAGCCATTGTAATGAGTTTGTCAGTCTTTGATCTGTGCGCGTGCGCGCGCGCGCGCGCGCGCGCGCGTGTGTGTGTGTGTGTGTGTGTGTGTGTGTGTGCATAGTTACTGTGTGTGTGTGTGTGTGTGTGTGTGTGTGTGTGTGTGTGTGTGTGTGTGTGTGTAACAGGAACTAAACAGGAACGTACAGTACATCTATATGATGAACTGTAAAGAAGCTTCTGATGTTGCCGCACATTTTGCCAAGAATATCTGCTTTATGTTTGGCACGTGTGTGTGGACTGACATCAATAATTCTTGTACTTTGTTCTGGTCATGTAATAGTTGCACCAACTCATACAGTATGTCATCATGGCGTGACAAATAACGTTCTCCAAGGAGATATTAAACATATCACAACAATTAAACCTAGAGTTTTGCATAGTTGATCTGCGTGGATCATTGTCTTTCATTGTGTTTCCCGCACCCTCAGGTGGAGACATTTGTGGACAGAGTGACAAACATTATCGTCTCTGTTGGGTGTAAACCCCATATGTCCAAAACTGTTACTTTTCAGTCGCTTTGCGCCACGTTTTGAGCTTGTAGATCTGCTACCTTTGATGCTTTTGTGTGATGCTGTCGTATGATCAGTTAGGGCGTTAATTTAATCTGCACTTGCAACTACTTCCCCAGGTATTTTTGTCTGTTGACCTATTTTGTTTTTATATGCTGTTTAGTTGTATATTGTTGAAGGTTGTGTACTGCTGCTATCAGGGATCCATCGAAAAAGAGATCTTGCATTACAACAGAACTTTACCTGTATAAATAAAGGAAAGAAATGTACGTGCACAGTACATGCTTAAACAGTACATGCATGCATACATACATACTGTACATACGCACGCACGCACGCACGCACGCACGCACGCACGCACGCACGCACGCACGCACGCACGCACGCACGCACGCACGCACGTGCGCGCACACACACACACACACACACACACACACACACACACACACACACACACACACACACACACACACACACACACACACACACACACACACACACACACACACACACACACACACACGTACATACGTATTTGCAAACATACAGGACAGTTTTGCATCACTTCACAGCTCTAATTAATGATCAAAAGGTTACCCCTATTAGATGTCTGCACAAAACCCCAGTGAAAAATAGTTTATAGGCAACCACCCCTTGATTGCTGGAGACTAATTTCAAAGGTGCGTACAGTACGTATGTATGTATATGAGGGGCCCGTACAAGACATCATTCGTTCTGGCACTCTCACATGCATACTTTCTCCTTTCACATTAATACATTTTCATTCTCCAGAATCTCACACACATTCTCCAGAATCTCCACTTACAGACAAACATTCTCCAGAATCTCCACTTACAGACATACATTCTCCTCTCACATACGCCGCATGCATTCTCCTCTCACATGTATACATTCTCCTCATACATACCTGTATGCCTGTAGCTATAAAACACAGAAAAATAACAGCAAAAACACACAAACAACAAAACAACACAAAAACACAAACACACAAACAACAAAAATTAACAACAAAAGGAGACACATCATCACTATAGAAGCCCGCCTCCTCACCAGAACCAGATCCAGAGACCACATCCCCCCAGTCCTTCACTGGCTCCCAGTAAAACATAGAATAGATTTCAAAATACTCATCACCACCTACAGCTACAAAGCCCTCAATAACCAGGCACCCCGCTACCTCTCTGACCTCCTCAAACGCCACGTCCCTTCCCGCTCCCTCAGGTCTGGCGACGCAAACCTCCTGGACTTCCCCATAAAAACAAACTAACGCACCTCGGGTGACAAGGCTTTTTCAGTTGCAGCCCCCACCCTTTGGAACCCACTCCCACTTCACATCAAAGCCGCCCCCACTCTTGCCGTGTTCAAAGCCTCCCTCAAAACCCACCTTTTTAGACTTGCTTTCCCTGCCTAACCCACACCAAATCTCCCATTCTTCCTCTTAGTCTTTACTTGTTGTTTTTAGCCTGTTAACGTTTTTCTTTTCTTTTGCTCCTAATAAAATTGCTTTTAAGCTGTTTTCTAAAGCGACTTAAGGGTACTAGAAAAGTGCTATATAAGTCTGATGTATTATTATTATTATTATTATTATTATTACAAGACGCAGAAAGAGACTCATTCCAATAGCTTTGCATCACTTCACAGCTCCACTATTACATGATCACATAGTTACTCCTATGAGATGTGATGTCTGCACAAAACCCCAGTGAAAAATACCTTACAGGCAACCAGCGCATCTTGATTGCGATGGAGACTCATTTCAAATGTAATGTTGTGTACAATGAGCCAATTATTTGTCCACAGATTACCATGCCACTAAAACACACACAATACTCTAGGTACAAATTTAGCTCACCGAGGTACAACGGTGACAAAAATGTGTTGGCGTACAACAGTAATTACTGCCTTTGTTTATTTATTTATTTACTGCCACCGTCCTCGAGTACTCAGTAATAAGCCCTCGAGGGCAGCATTACCAATGTAATGCACTCTAGCTGCTGCTCAACTTGCATAACTCTCACCCATATTTCCTTATCAGCGGAAATAGTAACAAACTGTTTGATGTGGTCTTTAATAGAGTGCAGACTCTGCTACCGTTTATGCGAAGTTGCTTATGAATATGTATAAATATTATGTTTTTTCCCCCCCAGTTTTCTTTTTTCTCCATTGATATTCATGATGTTTTAGTTGGAACCATATCCCTGCTTGGGACTCGCCCTTTCTCCAAGAATATATTATACAGACCAACGTCACTCCACATATCCTAAAGGCCTTGCATAGCATACCTCGAACCAAGCTAACTTATTTACTGCTGTGAGAGCATCACTGATTTAAACACTGTGCTCTCGGGGACTCTGACACAGCGATTTGCTTTTAATGCTGTGCGAGTGCCATGCCTATTAAATACAATTTATTTGCAAATACCACTTCCCTGCGTAGGGTCCCAAAACTAAAAGGCGCTATGAGTTTGAGGCTTGCCAGCGGCGGGACTCTCTGTGGTTCCCAAACGTTTTACCTCGATACCCAAAAGAGAAATTTGATGTCTCCCCAGGACCAGGAAATAGGACCAGAAAATAGCTGATTTTTTACATTTTTGTTATGAAATACATTACAAAAATGTTGGAATTGTTTTTAAATTGAAAAGTTGGGATTTTTTTGTTTCAACTTTTTTTTTTGCTTTTGAAATAATATATATTTCTTTAGGAAACGAAAAAAAGGTATATTTACTACTCGCGACCCATAGCAATTTGTCCGCGATCCAAAGATGGGTCCCGACCCACTGCTTGGGAAACAGTGGGTTGGAGGATGGACACTCCAACACACTTTGGCTCTGCAGTCCATGCTGCTTCTTCACACCCAATGGGAAATGTGGCTGAAGCACCGGTTTCTCAACGTTGGGTCCGGGGACCACCAGGGGTCCAAATGGATAAAAGCCGCATACGCCACCAATTGGTGTATTAGGACATGGCAGCGCAGCCTCTATCTTGGGTCCTCCAGCGGGAATGTTAGGCTCTCAAAATATGGGATTTATTTGAATGAATAACATTTTATTTGAATCAATCTGTATGCTAGAGCAGTGGTTTTCAACCTTTTTCATGCCAAGGACCCCTAAATCGATGTACATTTGGCCGTGGACCCCCATCTGAAAATGTTTTGTGCCAGGGACCCCCAGAAGCAAAGATTTGAGTTAGCTTTAAAAATATAAATATATTCAAAGATATGCACACATTTTCCAAGATTTAAAAAAAATAGCAGATCTACAAGCTCATAGCGTGGCACCGAGTGCCGCGCTATGAGCTTGTAGATCTGCTATTTTTGAATAGCCAAAGCTAAGTGGTTAAAATGATTTGTGACGCTATGTTAACTCATTTCCCCTGGTACCCCCCCCCCCCCCCCCCCCCCCCCCCCAAGGACCACTGGTTGAAAACCACTGTGCTAGAGTATGTTAATACAGTACAACGAGTACATCTGCACTGGTTGGAGGAGGTCTCCATTGAGAAACTTCACCGTAGTACGCATGGGGAAATTATAGAAATTGGGGTGAAATCCTTGAAATGTTATGACACTGCATAACTACCGGGGCAGGATGGGAAATATTTGGTATGATGATAGCCTAAGACGAAAATGCATTATTCATCCAATAAGCGTTAGCCTGTACAGAGTGCCTTGAGTTGTTAAAGAAATGCCATTAGACACCATGCCCAACAGATCGCTGTAGTCTGCAGGCTATGCATTCTGAAATCACTGACGTGCCAAACTGTTCAGCGGCGAACACTCTCAATTATACATTTCAGCTGTTTAACCAAAAAAAAAGCTGCTGTCTGTGCTTGTTATCATCAAGTCTAGGATTAGATTTGAACGTTTTTCAGCCCAAGGACCGCTAGCTGAGAGAGAGAGAGATGAAGCAGGGACCCCTTCTGCATATTGTTTAAAATTGTGTTGCGGATTAAACTTTTTTTTTATAGATTTCATAGATAGCTTCACAGACTTGTTTGACAGCTCTGTCATTAGTGTATGTTGGATTCATGGTGATGTGCATTTTCAGACATTTAACCACTTAAACCGTCAGTAAACCTGACCTGGTTAGTCTGCTCTTTTTCCAGGCTACACCAAACCTCTTTGCAGAAAATAGCCGATCTACAAGCTCACAACGCCTCGCATCGCGAGGCGTTGTGAGCTTGTAGATCTGCTATTTTTGGCTAAAGTTCTCCTCAGAATAGGGTGCTAGTGTTCAAGTGGTTAATGTAAAAAATAAAATCCTATCACGCAAATATTTTGGCGGCCCCCCTGTAGTAACTCTGAGGACCCCCTTGGGGTCCAGGACCCCCTGTTGCAGACCCCCGCCTTAAGACTTTATTGACCCAGAGGGAGATTTATTTTCACAGCCCGTCCAACACGCATAAACACACAAGAATACAAAACACAGCAACATGCCGTACAGGTGAAGACAGTATATAAAATCTCCATAAATACATTCATAGCCATAAGGTTGCGCACAAGGTTGTCACAAAGGCAGCGTGTTTAATGCTGCACTAGCAGCATTAAACAAGCAGCATTGTAGCAGGCTTGATCTTCATGTATTTAGTCCTGTACAGTTTCTATTATATTATACATAATATATAAATATTTAAGAATGTAAGTAGGCCTATATATATCTATGAATTACATTATTACATTATTTAATTGTCTGTTATATTTTTTTCTGTGGTGAAAGATTTGATTTATATTTATACCATGTTGGTATAATGTGTAAATATGGACATCAAGTGATGACGCTGAGGAAGAGGAATGATAGGTTTTATAAACTACATCCTACTTGTTTTCGAACATGCATGTAGTATAATAGTATTGCCTGTGAGGCTTGTTTTTTGTTGCTTTGTTTTGTATTTTTATCATATTGCTTCTTTTGTTGCTGACTTTGTTGTCTAATTGGAACAAATAAAGCGTTTCATTAATTTTCATTCATTTCAGTCATATCTCCGCCCAGATAACTGACGAGGGACATTTTCAGGTCAATGACCCCCAAATCGATATGTATTTGTCTGCGGACCCCCATCTGAAAATATTTTGTGCCAGGGACCTCCATATAAGATTTGTGTACGATGGTAAAAGAAAAACTAATATTTTTCATTTCAAGATATTTGAGAAAAGCAGCAGATCTACGACACGTTGTGAGCTTGTAGATTTGGCTATTTTTAACATTTTTAACTCAAATCTTTGCTTCTGGGGGTCCCTGGAACCAAATATAATTTCGGGGGTCCTCAACATCAAAGAGTTTGAGAACCACTGATATAGCAACATACGTTTTTTTTCAGAAAACTGTTACACAATACATCACTATAATGACATAAAGTTGGACACGACCACAATGGTTTGGTCTGTAATTGACAACATCAGTGTGTTTGACACAGAGACCAACTGCTGGCTGAGCACACCTTCTGCTCAGCTTCTTCCAGCAGGACGCTAGTACATATTTGGTGGTTCCATCCTCAGTCATCCTTAACATGGCAGTACAATCATCAGTTCTGGTATGTGGTGTTGCATGGTGGGAGATCGTATCGTCTTTGGAGGATATAGAAACCATGCACTTAAAGGACAACTTTGTTTTTTTTACAACCAATGTAGCCTATATATTTTAGCTTGTAATTAAAGTAAATAAAAGATGATTGTTCTTTTTTTTTTTCATTTACTGCTTTGTATAGTTTTAGCAATTTTCGCAATATTTTTTACAGGCGGGGGCATTCTGTCCGGTGGCTAAATATGCCTTTTTTTTTACAATAAAAAAGGTCCCGTGGTCTTTGATGGCCAGATGTGAGTTATTGGGGGCTAGAGGAGCTACTGTAAATAATAATAAAGAAAACGCCCGGTTATTGTGTAAAAAAAAGACATTTAGCCACCGGACAGAATGCCCCCGCCCACTGTAAAAAAAGATCGTCAAAATTGCTAAAACTATAGAAAGCAGTAAATTAAAAAAATTGAACACTCATCTTTTATTTACTTTAATTACAAACATAAACCTTGGTTGTAAAAAAACAAAGTTGTCCTTTAAGACGTCTTAAGACGTTATGCAAACTAGCAGTTATTCAGTATGGTCTGCAGCAGTCTGGACTCCCACACAACATCAGGTGGGAACCGGCAGCCATGACAACAGAAACAGCATCACAGGTTAAAGTATATAAAACATTATGCTCTGTGATACTGTTGTCATTAATGTGTATATGGTCCACATGATGTTAAACACAGGGCTATATACTGGCAATGACAAGAGTAACATAAGAAAGAAAAAAGTTCATATGGTGTGATATGAAATGTAAGATTACCATAAACAAAAAAAAAACATTATTTAGTTAATATCCCTTGCAAGTGATCAATAACTGTAAAGGATGTTGTATTCGTGCCAAAATATCGGTCAATATTGGTGAAAAAATATCGGTTCGATACCGATATTGTATTTTTAATGAAATGTCGGCCAATACACTACCAACTAGAAAATGTGCTCCTCGGAGCACAGGTCTCCGCCAGTACTCCTGATTAATCCTGTCTTACCTCACTTAAAAATATAAAAAACTGATCTTTTGAATTGACACACATATTTATAGAACTCTATTTCATCATGCGTCTTCGCTAGCCAATCAAAGCACACCCTTTCATCATATTGTCACGTGTCACGTGAAGCTTGACCAATGTTAGCTTGGTGGACACACGGAAGGACGAGAACGAAAACATAGTCTCCTGGCGGAGACAATTATGCCAACATAGTCTCAACTTTAAGCCACACATTTTAAATGAACAAAGAATTGTGCTTCTCTAGTATTAATCCTCAAGCTTGTTTCTATGTCAGCTCAACTGTTAAAAAGCCACAGCATGAAAGTGTTAAATGTCAGCGTCTGAGACATCAACCATAAACCACTTCATCTTAACTTCTCCTTTATAAGAGCTCTCTGTCTTACCGTCAGTGGTGGAAAGTAACTAAGTACATTTACTCAAGTACTGTATTTTGAGGTATTTTTACTTTAATGGAGAATTTCCAATTTTTAGTACTTTTACTTCTACTCCATTACATCTCAGAGGCAAACTGCAGTACTTTTACTCCACTACAATTATTATTAAAACTGTAGTTACTAGTTACTTATTATTATTATTACAAAACATACATTAACCACTTCAGCCCTACAGTTCAGACATTTGAAAATAGCCGATCTACAAGCTCACAATGTGTCACATCGCATTTTTATACATTTTATACGTTCACAAAACTTGTGAAATGGGACATTCTGCATAATGAATACTTTCTACTTTTGGTACTTTCAGTACATTTTCATACCAATACTTCTGTACTTTTACTCAAGTACATTTTTAATTTTTTAATTTTAACTTGTGCAGCACTTTGGTCGACTATACGGTTGTAAAAACATAAATACAATCTGATTCTATTTGATTAACATTCCAAAGTGGAGAAAGAAAGAGAGGCTGAAAAGTAAAAGGTTTAAAGGTAGGGTAAGTGATATTCCTTTGTTAAAATACGTGTTAAATAACTATATATTCTGATAGTAATCATTGCTATAGAGTGTTTGTTCAGTAACAGGAGTCTCCCTGTCTCTTCAGCTCTTTATTAAAGAGAAAATGCATTTCAGGTCAGGATACCAATTTTATCCGATCAGGAGAGAGAACCCATGCAGGATAAAGTGATGACACACAGTAATGAGCAGACTAAATAGGAACTGGAACACGAGCTGTTAAATAGGTATTTCTGCCCTGATTCTGTTGAAAATGTGCAACAACCTGAACAAACACTCTATAGCAATGATTACTATCAGAATATATAGTTATTTAACACTTATTTTAACAAAGGAATATCACTTACCCTACCTTTAAACCTTTTACTTTTCAGCCTCTCTTTCTCTCTCCACTTTGGAATGTTAATCAAATAGAATCAGATTGTATTTATGTTTTTACAACCGTATAGTCGACCAAAGTGCTGCACAAGTTAAAAACGAAGCAGTACGTCAAAAGTGAAAAACATACATATTATGATTTACAATGTAGACATTTATCAGACGCTCTTAATGCTGAGTGATTTACAGTAATCAAGGTAAACACAAGGTAATACATTATATGCATAGAGACAGTGTTAATGTCTCAGTAATCTAGGATCATACTGTAGGTAAACCAAGAACCTATCAGGAGTAGTTCACCCATTACACACCCCATGAAGCCTTGAATTCATGGAGATTTCTTAGTTTTTTGTTTCACTCCTAAGCCAATAATGTGATGACCGACGGTCTCTCCGGTAGGAGACTAAAAGGAGACTCCTCTGAGTCTCCTACCGCAGGGGTTCTCAACCTTTTCAGGCCGCGACCCCCAAAATAATGATATTATTTCCCGCGACCCCCCGCATGCGCGGGGTCCCGTTCGCGTTTGCGAAGCGCGCGCACATTTTTTTGCGGTTCTGGGCGGATTGGGTTTGTTTTTTTCCCGTTTTTTGGTTACTTTATTTCGGTTTTAGGGTTAGGGTTAGGGTTAGGTTATTTGATTATGATAGGTTATTTGATAATTATTTATTATATTACATTAAAAATGTTTTCCTAATGTTAATAATGAAATATTTTTATCTTGAATTTAGTAAATTAACTGATAAAACATGAATTAATAATAACATAAAAAATATTTTGTGTTTTTTGTGTTTTTCACATTCACCAACAAATCTGGCGACCCCCCCAAATTATTTGGCGACCCCCAGGTTGAGAACCACTGTCCTACCGGATACATTAGCATCTTTCTGCCCGTCATCAAATAATTGTCTCAGGAATGAGACATAAACAGAAACATCTCCATGAATTCAAGGCTTCATGGTGTAATTGATTGAAAATAAGTAATTGTTTGGGTGAACTACTCCTTTAACCTTTCAACAAAAAAAAAACGTTTTGTTTTGACCAAAATAATATCACTTTTTTACCTTTAGAACACAGGAGTTACTGGGTTTCCATGACAACCATGTTGCCGTAAAGCGGGTCTTGTTGTGGAGGAGGGCGGCTTTTCATCTTGTAGTAAATGTAGAATCCAACACTCACCATGAGCAGGACGCACATTTCAGCCACTTGGAAGTAGAAAAACTCACTCTGTCCTGAATGACAACACAACACAACACAACACATACATTTTACATAATTATCATTATTATATGTTTATCTAAATTTAGAATAGCCAATTATTTTTACCCAGTTATTTTTGTCATTATGCCAAATGTGCTAATTATTTCCTCTCCACACACATGTCTGTGTTGTCACTGCTGTTGTTTCCTACTGAATCACCTGCCAGTGAGGAGCCCCCACCGAGAGGACGTAGCACTTTCGTCCTACTCCTCCCGTTCAACACCCCCCACTGACAGGCTCCGCCCCCAGCCCATAGGAGTACATGTAGTAGTGACAAATATCACCCTCCGCCCGGCTTCCCTCAGAACACGATCAACTGAGTATAGACACTCAGCCAAGCCAGATGCACTGTGGGGATGTGAAAAACTAGACACTGTGGTGGACATGTACTTTACCACTGAGCCACCTGAGAACACATTTTCTTGATTGATATCCTGTATATATCTCCATATGACCAACATAAAAATAAAAATCTAAGTGACAATTTTCATGCTCATGCGTTGTTCATTCAACATCATTCTAATGCAAGAAGAAAATGACAATAATCAAACCACTGCACCAGAATGAATGAGGACTTAATGAAGTACGATGGATAAATGTGTTGATCTGTGTTGATGGTCAGAGCAATGGTTTGAGTGTTAGGATGTGAGTGGAGGTTAGGAGGATGTGAGAGTAGGATGTAAAGGCTGGAACTCTCACCGGTTGTTGATGTTGTTGGTAGTTCTGTTGTTGTTGTCGACTGTGTTGTAGTCGGTGTGGGACATGAGGTGTCATTATCAAACACCCATCCTGATATCTGTGTCCCGTTGGATGAGGTGCAGCTGATGAATTTGAAGCCTAACAGACAGACATGGTGGGTAAAGGTAAATGTAAAATGGTGCATTTATATACTGTAGCACCTTTATCCAAAGGGCTTTACATTCACACACTGATGAGAGAGGAACCCATGCAAGCTGATCATCAGCAGCAGTTAGGGGTTCAGTGTCTTGTTCAAGGACACTACCCTGTAGGGAGAGCCAGGGATCGAACCACTCTACCTCCTGATCCACTGACCCAAATATTTATAAGCAAACAACTGGATTTAATGAGTCAGTGTTGTCATGGTAACCAGAAGGTCACTGGTTCTCCGACGGTCTGGTAAGTCTATGTGTAGAAGTGTCCCTGAGCAAGGCACTTAACCCTTAACTGCTCTCTATAAGTGCTGTATTAATATCAGCCATTGCTCCTAATAGTTAGGATGGGTTAATGAAGAGGTCAAATATCACCTATGTACTAATGTACTGTGATGAATACCAACAAGGAGACTAAGTTATTATTATTATTATTATTATTACCCTTATTATTATTATTATTATTATTATTATTATTATTATTATTATTATTATTAGTAGTAGTAGTAGTAGTAGTAGTAGTAGTAGTAGTAGTAGTAGTAGTAGTAGTAGTAGTAGTATTCATTAATATCATGTTCATCAGCATCAGTTATAATCATGTTCAGTCTCACCTGGACATGGTGAGATGTCCCGTTCAGCAGCATCACTGCTAACACTGTTCTTCACGGAGCAGACCAGGACTCCAGACAGACTTTGTGTGTCCAGTGTGAGGCTCTGTGTGTCATGATGTCCAGAGAGGGTTTGTCCACCCAGAGTCCAGCTGTACTGGACACTGTCCCCTTCACAGGAGCAGGACACCCTCATCTGTCCTTGGGACAGACACTCAGAGGACAGCTTAGGAGGAGACACTGGAGCTGGAGGACACACAGTTAAAACACAGTGGAAGACACAATATGTTAGTTTGATAGATGAGACAATGTCAGACTTACAATGTACCATAATGCAGCTTATATTTAGTATATGATCAAGTCCAGAGCAACTGGACATGATCATATGCTAATATGCATATGAGAATAACTTTATGTGGTATAAGTCATTATTTGTAATTGTATTTCTGACATGTTAGTGCTTCATTGATGCATTTTATTTACAGTTCTTCTAGTTTCTTTTTACAGGTAAAATATCTGCATGTAATAGGAAAACAACTTATATTATGGTATATTAATGTAGTGTTTATTATTTAGATTCATAGCAATTCATCAATGATACAACAAACATGATATGAAAGTGCAGTAGTTGCAGATGTTCTCTCAGATGTTCTCTTACTGATTACAGAGTAATCAGTAAAGGTGTATAACAATGTTTTACTGAACTTCACTAAACTACTATAAACTAAACTTAACAACAATAGAAAGGTGATGTTGTATCAAGAGATACTGGAATATGTTGTTGTTGTCAATGATTATTGATTGTTTTATATCAGTTCTTATTAGTAACACTTTACCTTGAACAGACAGATGGAGATGTTTAGTTTCAATGATATGTCCATAGTCAAAGATTGTAAGGACATAATGAGCTTCATCACTCCTTGTGATGTCACTCATCTTAAAAGTCCCACTACTGACATTAAAGGATGATCTGTGTTTGTATTTATCTGTAGCCCTAAAGGTATTCCTTTTACAAATGAATACTGAAATGGCTTTTGCCTCTTTTAACCATCTGTAATCAAGTCCTGTCTTAGTCTTCTCCACCAGTCGTAGATCAACGGTTCCTCCCACAGCTGCATAACATTGAGTTACATTCTGTCTGGCATCACAGTGGGTCTGTATACCTGTATAGTATGAAATATAAGATAAATAAATAACATCACAGTGGGTCTGTATACCTGTATAGTATGAAATATAAGATAAATAAATAACATCACAGTGGGTCTGTATACCTGTATAGTATGACATATAAGATAAATAAATAACATCACAGTGGGTCTCTATACCTGTATAGTATGAAATATAAGATAAATATATAACATCACAGTGGGTCTCTATACCTGTATAGTATGAAATATAAGATAAATAAATAACATCACAGTGGGTCTCTATACCTGTATAGTATGAAATATAAGATAAATATATAACATCACAGTGGGTCTCTATACCTGTATAGTATGAAATATAAGATAAATAAATAACATCACAGTGTGTGTGTGTGTGTGTGTGTGTGTGTGTGTGTGTGTGTGTGTGTGTGTGTGTGTGTGCGTGCGTGCGTGCGTGCGTGCGTGCGTGCGTGCGTGCGTGCGTGCGTGCGTGCGTGTGCGTGTGTGTGTGTGTGTGTGTGTGTGCGTGCGTGTGTGTGTGTGCGCGTGCGTGACTGATTCATCCTGTATGTCATTGGTTTTCAAAGTGGGGTCCAGGGACCCCCAGGGGGTCGCCAGCTAAATGAGTTAATAATAATACAGCATCACAATCATTTCAACCACTTTAACCATATTTGATACTTTGGCTTTTCAAAAATATCAGATATACAAGCTTGTAGATCTGCTAACTTTCTAAAATTGTGAACATTTGCAAATCTTTGAATATAGTGTATATATTTTTTCAAGCAAACATTTTTTACTCAAATCTTTGGCGGTCCATGCAGAGACATTATTATATGATGATTAGTAACGTCTGTATAAACACTGTTTATGTCTAAGTATCATTGCGTGACTGTGGTAAAGACAGGACAGCACTAACAGAGGAAGAGGAGGAGTTATTGTGGTAAAGACGCACAAACAGAGGAAGAAGAGGAGTGAAAAAAACAGAAGCTGAGGTTAAGATGTCAGCATTATATTTATCTGACATCTTTCATCTGTTTATGGTTTATGTCTCTACACTGTTAAATGATTAGTGTTAACTTTACACATGTAACCAAATGGACCCCATGAGTGTACAAATGTAACCAAATGGACCAAGAGTGTACAAATGTAACCAAATGGACCCTGAGTGTACAAATGTAACCAAATGGACCAAGAGTGTACAAATCTTGCTACACAATCAGAGAGGGGGCCCTTTTCAAAACCCTAATCTTTAGGTACAACTCACGGCCACAGGAGTAGGCCAATTTTCTCTCTTCACAGAAGTGGTCCATTTGGTAACACATCTGTGTTATCAAATGGACCCTGAGTGTACAAATTTTACCAAATGGACCCTGAGTGTACACATGTAACCAAATGGACCCTGAGTGTGCAAATGTGGTCCCGTAATGGGCAATTAACACAGTTCTATTAATCCCATCCCAATCTATACACATACAGATCTATTATGGTTAAAACTCTTCTCCCTTCTCTAAAACACCCTGGACAACGCTCCACACGTCCTAGACTCTTCTCTCTTCCCTAAAACACCCTGGACAACGCTCCACACGTCCTAGACTCTTCTCTCTTCCCTAAAACACCCTGGACAACGCTCCACACGTCCTAGACTCTTCTCTCTTCTCTAAAACACCCTGGACAACGCTCCACACGTCCTAGACTCTTCTCTCTTCCCTAAAACACCCTGGACAACACTCCACACGTCCTAGACTCTTCTCTCTTCTCTAAAACACCCTGGACAACGCTCCACACATCCTAGACTCTTCTCTCTTCCCAAAACATCCTGGACAAAGCTCCACACATCCTAGACTCTTCTCCCTTCTCTAAAACACCCTGGACAACGCTCCACACGTCCTAGACTCTTCTCTCTTCCCTAAAACACCCTGGACAACGCTCCACACGTCCTAGACTCTTCTCCCTTCTCTAAAACACCCTGGACAACGCTCCACACGTCCTAGACTCTTCTCTCTTCTCTAAAACACCCTGGACAACGCTCCACACGTCCTAGACTCTTCTCTCTTATCTAAAACACCCTGGACAACGCTCAACACGTCCTAGACTCTTCTCCCTTCGCTAAAACATCCTGGACAACGCTCCACACGTCCTAGACTCTTCTCCCTTCTCCAAAACATCCTGAACAACGCTCTACACATCCTAGACTCTTTACTCTTCTCTAAAACACTCCAGACAACGCTTCGCACGTCCTAGACTCTTCTCTCTTCTCTAAAACACCCTGGATAACGCTCCACACACTGTGAGCTTTTAGATCGGCTATTTTCAAATGGCTGACATATATATAGGCAATAAGATAAGCCTAAACTGGAAATGTCTCCGCCGCCTAAATAATAATCACAACCTGTGTGCGTCCTCAAGTCACATGGTGTCCATGTGGATCTGCTCTGAAATGGCCCCTCCTCCCCGCCCGGTCTGGCAGTGAGTTAACACTTGCATGACGGCGGTAAGACCAACTACCACAGAGACCAACTTCACATCAAAATGACCGTTTTCTCCTCAATTCCATTGACCACTGCCTCGCCTCGGGGCTTCACAGGCTCTGACTCCTCCTCCCCCACACCGGAGATAGAAACTCCTGTCTCCAGACCCTATCTCTTTGAAGAGCACGTATGAAACAGCTGATCGCTGTAGCACGGTTCATAAAGTCATAGTTCAAGTTTGTGATATGGACTCAAGGCAGAATGTTTCACAATTATAAACATTTGATATTTACCATTTGAGTACATATAGTACAATTACCTCCATCAGTGGAATACAGGTATGGACTGAAATTGTAAATATTAATTACCAAAATTTGGAATCGAGTTAAATTAATTTGCCTCAAATTCTGTTTTATCTTTGAGGTCTGGCCCTCCGGCCGCACGTTTCCCATATAGTCTATGAGCCAGAGCCCCAAAATTGAGCAATGATTATCGAAAAAGTGGGCAAAACCATACCTATATTAAATTGTTTATAGGTCAATATAAGTAAGTAAATATATGATAATCTTTCCACAGGAGCAGCTTTTTCATAGTTATCACACATTTTGTTATTTTCCTCATACGTACACGACAGGTGAAAAAATTACAAAATTTAGAAAATAGTTATCATAATGAAACTTCCCCAGTTGATTACTTACATGAAGACAATGATTTATCGTATTACAAGTTTTCTGAAATTTTATATTTAAATATGCAAATTAGGCATTTAGTCTATGAGCCAGAGCCCCAAAATTGAGCCAGATATTGAATATTCCCTCGTTAAAAACCTTTGACTCCAACATCTTAACAAAATGAAATAAGAATGTTGACTCTGACTTTGTCCAATGTTCCAATGTTGATTCTGTAAAGTTATGCAAATTCAGGCATATTTTCCTAATGCTAATTTGCATATTTAAATATACATTTCAGAAAACTTGTAATACGATAAATCATTGTCTTCATGTAAGTAATCAACTGGGGAAGTTTCATTAACTATTTTTCTTTTTTTTTTTTCTTTCATTTTTTCACCTGTCATGTACGTATGGGGAAAATCGCTGGGAAATGTGACTGTTGAAGCATATCACATTTATCTGAATAAATGTGTTTCTTTTTCATAGAGTGAATGAAATTAAACAACTTGTTGACACTAGATATAATAGTGAATATGAATATGATTAGTAGATATAATAGTGAATATGAATATGATTAGTAGATTATAATAGCGAATATATAATAGTGAATATGAACTATAGATATAATAGTGAATATGAATAATGTGTTAAATAGTGAATAAAGAAGCTTCTCACCATGAGACAGTCCAACTGTCATCATCAGTAGAACAAACACAGTCTCCATGTGTTCTGGATGGAGAGGAGAGGAGAGGAGAGGAGAGGAGAATAGAGAGGAAAGGAAAGGAGAGGAGAGGAGAGGAGAGGAGAGGAGAGGAGAGGAGAGGAGAGGAGAGGAGAGGAGAGGAGAGGAGAGGAGAGGAGAGGAGAGGAGAGGAAAATAGAGGAGAGGAGGGCTGATCAGGTGGAGAGGCAGGTGGAGGTCGTAGGTCAGATGGAGAGGCAGGTGGAGGTTGTAGGTCAGATGGAGAGGCAGGTCGTAGGTCAGAGGTGGATGTAGAGATGTGTCTCTGTGACGGCTGATAGATTCAACATGCAGACAAACACTCTATAAGACACACCCTCTCTGTGGATCAGCCAATCATTACGTTGCAACACAACATTCTGACCAATGATAAAACATGTGGTGTTTGTTGGTCTGTTTAGAGGAAACAGGAAGTGGAACCGCCTTTTATGAAGAAAAAATAAATGCTGTCTGGAGAGTTTTTCTGATGAAAAAGAAGAATAGGTTGCAGAGGACATGCTGACTGAAACACACTTCAGTATAACTCTATAAATGGAACTTGAATATTAAAACTACGTTTTAAACTAGTAGATCTGGAAGTAATACATATTTGGCCAAAGAAAAAGTAATAAAGATTGGGCAAAAGTATGGCATCGTATCACCTAAAATATATGTCTCTTCCTTCACCATCTTCCAGAGACGAGCCCCAGGTCTGTGTTTCTCCTCCCCACCTGTCAGCTCTGCTGTCTGGGTTAAATGCATGTTGAAATGCATGTTGAAATGTTGTCCAGTAGAATCTACTGGACAACATTTCAACATGCAGATCATCAACATCATCTCACAACAGGCACGGAATTTAATCATTTTAGGGTCAAGGCCACTTGACTTCTTTTTTTTTAATTTTTATATATACTTTATTGCAGGTTTGTACATTACATTACATGTTATTGATTTCATTTATCTTACAGGTTCTTTACTTGTTTAATTCATCCTGCATCATTTTTTTTTTTTTTTAATTACTGTACATACAAAAAATCACACCCAGTGTGAAGTGGGCGGTGTGTGGTCATCACAACATGATCGACTCACTTAAAAAACATAAATGTGTTTTTTTTAAGTCCATACTGCTATTCATAGGGCTGCACATATGTCATGTGTTTCGCTAGCCAATCACAGTCCTGAATTTGCAAAGTCAGCCAATCACATTACAGCTAGTGGTGATGACACTAGCTGTAATGTGATTGGCTGACTTTGCAAAAGTATAGATTTGCATTGTTAGCGTTGTAGACTGCGTTGTAGACTATTGGCCAATCACGGTGCAGGATTGGTCGGTGTCCAAACCTCACTTATAGGGGGCGGTTACGCCCCAAAAATAGAAAATAAAGAAGGTAAAATAAGAGAGTAAAAGAAGAAGAGGACAAAAGAAAAGAGAGGGGGAGGGGGGGGGGTAGCTTTCCTGCAGTACTCCCAAATCTACTTTTACACTTCATGTATTTCTGGGTCCCATTTACTCCAGTTTCTTTCAAATTCATCTCCACGGTTTCTCATTTTGTAAGTAATTCTTTCCATCTCTTTAATATTTTCAACTGTTATTTTCCAATTAATAGATGGTGGGTTTACATGCAACCATTTCTGTGTGATTTGTTTTAAGGCAGCGATACGTAGTATTGTATACAGATATTTATCTCCCTCCCTGTGTATTTCTAATGGAATAATACCTAATAAAATATTGATTGGGTGTATGGGTTTTCTTAAGGAAAATGTATTTATTGTCTCCGCCAGGCCGAAAGGCATGGCGAGAGAGTATGTTTTACCCCCTGTCCGTCCGTCCGTGTGTGTGTGTGTCCGTCCGTCCGTGTGTCATTCTGTCATTTTGTGGACAGCTAATCTCTGGCACCGTTGGCTTGATCGCAGCGAAACTGTGCACACACACTCCCTGGATGCCAAAGCCGAACCTCTGCTCCAAATTTTTCACATGGGCCTTTTATAGCACCACCAGGAGGCTGATTTGTGCAAAACACATTTCTGAACAGTACTCCTACAGATTTTGGCCAAAAATCCCCCAAATCGGTACACAGTATCTCTATAGTCATTAAAAGAAACGGCTCATTTCAGATTTTTCATATTCCATCCTGATTGGCAAAAATTGTCTTTCAAAGTTTGCAGGAGTGCTCCGTTTTGAACAAAATGCCTCAAATCATGAACACAGCATGCAATTTCCGTGAAATTTTGAACACACATTCCCATTAGGCCGAGGAAGAAATGCCATTTGAAAATGTTCAAATCAGCCTCATGGTGGCGCTGTAACAGGCCGATTCGTGTTTTTACCTATATATAACTGCACCGATCAGTGTAAACTTTGTATGCTCACTCTCTAGAGGCCATGGAAAAACCTTTGCCCTGCATTTTTCACATTTGCCTTTTATAGCGCCACCAGGAGGCAGACGTATGTAAAACATTTTTTTTGATATTAAGCCTTCATATTTGATCCAAATTTCACGCAAATCGGTGCACATGATCTCTATAGTCATGTGATCAAGATGGATCTGTTTGATTTTTCATATTCCATTCTGATTGGCGAACATTGACATGTAATGTTTGCAGGAGTGGCCCGTTTTGAACAAAATGCCGCAAATCATGAACGCAGCGTCCGATTGCGGTGAAACTTTGAACGCACATTCACACTATGTTGAGGAATAAATGCCACCCTTTTCACATTGGCCTGTCATAGCGCCACCAGCAGGTCAAATTTAGCAAAACACATTTTTAGAACAAAATGCCTCAAATCATGAATGCAGTGTCCGATCGCCGTGCACGGCCGAGGAATAAATGGCATCCTTTTCACATTGGCCTATTATAGCGCCACCAGGAGGCCATAATAACCTACCTGACTTGGCGGAGACTTGTGCTCCGAGGAGCACTTTTTCTAGTTGTCTCCGCCAGGAGAGTTTGTTTTCACTTTCTGAAACTGGGACTAACATTGGTCAAGCCTCACGTGACACGTGACAATACGGTGAAATAGTGTGATCTGATTGGCTAGTGACGTATAGCGGCCTATAAATACATGTGGGCCTCTTTCAAAGTGAGGTAAGACAGGAATAATCACAAAATGGCTGAGAAATGGCGGATACTGTAACAATTGGATAGGACACTTATACACAGACAGGACGGATAGGACACTTATACAGACAGGACGGATAGGACACTTATACAGACAGGACGGATAGGACAGTTATACAGACGGATAGGACACTTGTGTCATGTTACTATGACACAGTAACATGTTCTATTTTTTGTAAGAATTAGAACATAAGAATTAGAACATTCCCAACATTCCCAACACAAGTCTGCTGGCGGAGACTTGTGCTCCGAGGAGCACTTTTTCTAGTTATATTTGTTTTCACTATCTCCCAAAACCTTTTCAATTTTGGGCACGAATAGAAAATGTGTGTATGATTTGCTTCCAGTTCTGCACATTTCCTCCAGCATTCAGCACTGCCTGCTGGTCTATGTTTTGATAACATTTTGGGTGTTAAAAAAATCCTCATATTCATTTTCCAAGCAAATTCTTTCCAAAACTTTGATTGTGTCGTCTTACAAATTATTTTGCATGTCTTCCAAAATTGTTATTGTCTCCGCCAGGCCGAAGGCATGGCGAGAGAGTATGTTTTACCCTCCGTCCGTCCGTCCGTGTGTCCGTGTGTCCTTCTGTCTGTGAGCAGCTAATCTCCGGCACCGTTGGCCCGGTCGCTCTGAAACTGTGCACACACACTCCCTGGATGCCAATTCAGAACCTCTGACCCAATTTTTTCACATGGGCCTGTTATAGCGCCATCAGGAGAAGTTTTGAGATTTTACTCTTTTCACTATTTCTATTTTTGCTCAAAAATTCCAGTAGCCCATGCATTATCTGTCCCTGGTCTCTCTGCTGTTTCATGAGGTAGCTTCTAATTTGTAGATACTTAAAGAAATTATTTCTATTTATATTAAACTTATTAACTAAGGTTTCAAAAGAGTCTACCGTGTTATTTGTAATCATCTGTGAATATACCTGTAATCCCTTTCTGGCCCATTCTTCTGGTATCTTATCTGTTTTATTTGGCAGAAAATCTGGATCTCCGGCTATCTCTCTCAAATATATACAAATGTCGTCACATTTATAAATTGTACGAATAGATTTCCAGGTTGTTAATGTATTTTCTACACTTGAACTTTGATGTTGTCAAATATCAGAGCTGCAAGAACATCAAATAAAACCATTATTTTCAATGTGAAGTGTACTATATCTCTGCTGTTGGGCAGAAACAAACGATGTCCTAAATATTAACTTGTCATGAAATGGGGTGGAAAATAAAGTTTTTTATTTTATTTGTATCCCACAATTTTTATTTCAGATTTTTAGACCAGTCAATAGTCTGATTAAACGTGATAATGTCCCATTCAGTGCATTGACAGCAACCGAAATGGGTGCAATAAACACCAAAGCTCAAATGACCTTTGGCCCCTATAATGATGAACTTCCAGGCCTTCAGTGCCCTTGAGCAAGACAGTGAACCTGTAAGAGATGCCTCACATCTCTACCGTCACTGGCACTATGTACGGTCTATGGAGAATCACTATGTACGGTCTATGAAGAATCACTATGTACGGTCTATGGAGAATCACTATGTACGGTCTATGAAGAATCACTATGTACGGTCTATGGAGAATCACTATGTACGGTCTATGGAGAATCAACATTGGAAATATTTTCTTATTTGTTTGTGGTGTCACAAGAAATTAAAACATGCCTTTTCTTCATGAAATAGCATTATACATTCATCCTCACACCACAATCCCTATAACTCATTACCAATACAAATAATAACAGAACTGTATGTGCTGCAGGGCATTCTGGGTAATCACCCCCACCCAATAATAACCCGGTCCAGGATGCTACAGGATGATAAGACAGAGAACAGTGAGAAAGCAGAAGTTATTTCTATAGATGGACGATAACACTGATGTTGACATTATGCTGTGTCATGGTGTGGGTTTCTTCACAGCTGTGAAGTGTGATAATAGTGTGAAACACAAAAGCAGAATTATCTGCAGACATAAATTATGAAAAGTGGAGAAAATATTGGCATACTTACGTATACGTATTTATTCAATTTGAATAAAGGCTATACATGTAAGCTTTGTTATGATATTTTGCAATTACAAGTAAACAGTATGTATTGTGTAATCAACCTGACTCCCAAATGGAGCAGGACTGCAGACTGACACAGACAATACATCCAAGGCACTCCGTCTTTGATTAAAACAATATTTAGATATTTATTTTGAGGGAGGCAACAATATGACCTATACTGTAGATCTTCATCAGGGTCTAATATGTTGTCTAATCAGTCACACATAAATACCAGCCATGCAACATTACAATCATGTCACTTATTGTGTCATCATGTCATTTGAATAAATATCCAAGTGAGCACAAATGCACAAATAAATACAAAAGTCTAAGCTTTGTAAAAGTTATCAGGTTGGGTGTGAAGTTGAATGTCTTTTCACACACAGATAACTCCTACATCAGTAACTCTCATTAAAGCATGTCAGTTTATACAGCAGTTTATGCAGACTCCATGCAGATAAATCGAAGGTTGAAATTATGAAAAGGATTTAACTAAATGGGAAAGAATAACAAAAAAAAAAGTGCTCCTCGGAGCACAGGTCTCCGCCAGGTCAGGTAAGTTATTGTGGCCTCCTGGTGGCGCTATAATAGGCCAATGTGAAAAGGGTGCCATTTCTTCCTCGGCCTAGTGGGAATGTGCGTTCAAATTTTCACGGAAATCGCACGCCGCATTCATGATTTGAGACATTTTGTTCAAAACGGACCAATCCTGCAAACTTTGGAAGTCAACCTTAGCCAATCAGGATGGAATATAAAATATCGGACAGATGCATCTTGATCACATGACTATAGAGATACTGTGTACCGATTTGCGTGATGTTTGGATAAAATCTGAACGATTAATATCCAAAAATGTATTGTACATAAGTCGGCCTCCTGGTGGCACTGTAAAAAGCAGATATGAAAAATGCAGTGCAGATGTTTTTCCTTGGCCTCTAGGGAGTGTGCGTGCAAAGTTTCACGCAGATCGGTGCAGTTATAGTTAAAAATGCAAATCGGCCTGTTATAGCGCCACCATGAGGCTGATTTGAAACATTTCAAGTGGCATTTCTTCCCCGGCCTAGTGGGAATGTGTGTGTGCAATATTATGGAAATGGCAAGCTGCGTTCATGATTTGAGGCAGTTTGTTCAAAACGGACCAATCCTGCAAACTTTGGATGGCAACCTTAGCCAATGAGGATGGAATATGGGAAATCGGACAGATCCGTATTGATCACATGACTATAGAGATACTGTGTACCGATTTGCATGACGTTTGGATAAAATCTGTAGGAGTAATGTAAAAAAAATGGGTTTTGCATACGGCCTCCAGGTGGCGCTATAACAGGCCCATGTGAAAAATTTGAGGCAGAGGTTCTGAATTGGCATCCAGGGAGTGTGTGCACAGTTTCGCAGCGACCGGGCCAAAGGTGCCAGAGATTAGCTGCTAACACACAGACAGGACACACACACACACACACACACACACACACACACACACACACACACACACACACACACACACACACACACACACACACACACACACACACACACACACACACACACACACACACACACACACACACACACACACACACACACACACACACACACACACACACACGGACGGACGGAGGGTAAAACATACTCTCTCGCCATGCCTTCGGCCTGGCGGAGACAATAATATCATGCATCACTAATTAATACAAATTTTAAAAAAAAGGTTAAGAGGTCATTTAACCTGTTCTACTGTCTGTCCATGGATGGAGAATGGCAGTAAGTAATAGGATTTTATAGTAGGATTAGGGTGACCATACTGTAGGGACAGAGCTCCTGAATTTAGAAAACCTACAGCATAGCAGACAACCTAAGTTAGTTACAGGAGATCACCTCAGCTGTCAATGTAAAACATTGTCTCTGTCGAGTGGAAACCTCGTAGTCGTAATATGAGGTTTCCACTCATATTAGGACCAAAACTGTTAATTTTTCAGGATTCAAATTCAAAAGTATCAAAAGTAGCAGATCTACAAACTCGAAACGGGTCGCTTCACGCCGCGTTTCGAGCTTGTAGATCTGCTACTTTTGATACTTTTGTATGACACTGTTGTATGCTCAAGTAGGGCATTCAATTACAAAAAAAAACACACAATTTAGAACATGGAGATAAGAGGTTTCTGCCGACAATCTTCTACTCGTGACAGTGCCTCAGGTGAGTGGAGAATATTATTAAAATATTCAAGGCCGGGCTGTTATGGACATAAAGCTATCCTGGACTTGCAAACAATAAGCAGCCCCCAGGCTTATAGAGTGTCTGTTGACTCTTTCCTTCAACAGCATGTCTCAAAATGCATAGCATCACCTTCTGTGGATGAGTGTCCATCCAGCATCATGGTTTTACATACAAATAACTGTGCTTTGTCAACGGTCGATTATGTTCCCTTTCCTCTGTATATTGGACCTTGGAGAAATACAACTAATTTGTTTGGCATACCTCTCACACTGGCTTTACATTTAAATGAGTCAATTAGAAGACATCATTGACTGTTCTTTAAGTAACCAATGACCTTGTTCTAGATTAAACTGCAAGGCCTACTTGACTATGTCCTTTTTTCATTACTTTATGCTAAGGCTAGACAACAATTATTCGAAAACTTTGGATACAAAGTTACTTTTCAGATTTTGATTATCATCACAAAAAGAACAGTATTGACTATTTAATACATGACATTGAACATTGCCGATTTACAAGCTCATGCAACATGTTGTGAGCTTGTAGATCTGCTATTCTCACCTGGCCACCCCATATTACAATTAATCGAACTAAAACTAGCACTAAAACTAAATAAAAAAATAAAATAAATTCAAAACTATAATAGCCTTGGTGTGGAGATGGCAGCGGACAGTGTTGCCATGTCTGCTTAATATAAGCGACTTTGGGCTTGTTTTTCTGTAAAGTTGCTTGTAAATAATAATGTAGTAATAATAATAATAATAATACTACACAACGTGTCGCATCACAACTCGTTGTGAGCTTTTAGATTGGCTATTTTCAAATATTTTCAAATAGCCGATGCTCATTAGTCTAAAGTGCTTATGTGGCCTATATAGTCGCGTCTTTTGGGATTGTTTTCATGGACCTGGTTGCTTATTTCTCTCGCAACAAATCTGGCAACACTGACTGGCAGCGGAGGTGAGGAGGGAAGCTGGCCGCCATCCTGATGAAGCGCTCTCATCCCCCAGTCCATGATGATGTGCTAGTGGGGGGATGAGCAGCACATTTGAGCCACACACTCATCCTTCTCCAGCACTGAACAAAGCCACTTGGACAGGCCTCTGTGCCAGTAGCCATCAGTTCTCCAACAACCAGGCCTGACCCCCATATGTTCCAGCTTGACTCTGGCTAAGAGTGCCAAAGTGTGCACATGGATGGACTACTGGCATGTACACGCCGCAGAGCCACAGCAGATGCCACTTGAGGATAACTGCTGTTGAGACTCACATATGCACCCAAACATCCATTGTTTAATAGACTACTGTATATACATACTAATGATATCCAGGGTTGATAGGTATGTACTAATTATATCCAGGGCTGATGGGTTGTACATACTATATCTCTGCTGTCGGGGAGAAACCAACTCAGGAAATAACAAAAACAAAACAAAGAGTGGAGTTAGGAGGTTTTGTCCATCATTGATAAGAATTAATGGTCAAAAGGGGGTGGAGCCTGGAGTCAGCAAAACCAGCTAACTCCTCCCCCCTTTGGAGGAGTTAGCTGGTTTAGCAGAAAGTTTGAGGATCCAATGGAGTTAGCTGGTTTTGTCAGAAGCGCTTTTTAATACTTTTCATTTTAATGTTTATTTTTTTAACCAACACACAGACGTAAAGGGTGTTCAATAGCACTGATTTATGCGGGGGAAAAAAGAAAAAAGCTGAAAATGGAATTAGCTGTTTTTTGGCAGACAGCGACGATATTATCCAGATAGCCACTGTTGAAGGCCAGTTGACATAAAAACAACATATCAGTGTCATGTTCTTGTCTGTACATGATCATATATCCATTAACAATAATGTATATTAAGGCATACTCAGTGGTGATAGATTGTACATTTATACAGTACATATATTCACTTTCTTTTTCTTATTTGGAGCGGCCATAGCATGGGTAGAAAGCCATGGCTGCCTGCGACGCAGAAGGTCCCAGGTTTGATTCCTGGCCCCGGCAGTGTGTCGTGTGTTTACTCAGTCAGTCAGCATGTCTAGTGTACGACCCTAATTGAAGTTAATGTATTTTAAAGTATCTCTATTCTTCTCTCCCTTGCTTGTACAGGTATCCTGTGTTTCATTCTTACTGCTGTTGCTGCTACTGTATAATGCATGCATTGTCCCACGGGAATAACTGTTTATCTTATCTTGTCTAAAGTTAACTTATCTTGTCTTATCTTAAGTTATTGTATCTTATCTTATCTGAAAGATATACAGGTTTTTTTCCCCCGATTTATGCTTATATACTGTAAACACTGGAAAGTGTCACTGTACGTCTGAATTGATACACTTTTAAAACACACTTGAAAACTTGTTTGTGTTAACTTAGGTTAAAACTGATTGCGGTGTTGTTTTTTTCTTGATTGATTCGCGAATTCTGCTGACGCAGCCATAATAACACCTCACTGTAGCCTACCTACTGTACGTTTGGAGCAGTCAGCAGTGCAGCTCGTCCATTCATTATGCTGTGGTGATTACTTGTCTTATAAACGCATGTATTTTACGGTGTTGTTGTTTTTATGTTGCTGAGAAAGATTGACAACAAACATCCCCAGCATTCTGTTTCAGCCAGCAGTGGAGTGAGGTTTACAGCATTAAGGGATGTCCCAGATAGCATCAGGTAAGATTTCAGTCACAGCCCATTGACTTTGACAGGGATTTCCTGAGCTTTCTTAACTCCAGCAAGGCTAGCTTGTAGCTTTTAGATTGGCTATTTCTGGTATTTGTGTGTAAAATAGTGTAAGTGTAAAATAATTACATAATGGCTTGTTTCGGCCATATAGTACATTAATTATTTTGATTATTTTGGTCATTGTCAGTAATTTCTTCTGGCCTGTGCAAGCTTTGTTTCCAAAGCCTGAAAGGCAAACATACATGTAGATTACAATTAATCACAATTATTTATATGACAATTAAACGTCAACTAAGATTTCACTGTGACAACAACCCTATGAATGTAATGTCCTTTTAAAATACTTTACTTAACTTACTGTGGATGGTCTATCCAGGATCTATGACAATGTCAGAAGGTAATACCCTGATAGGGTCGCAACAAATGTAAAGCAGGGTGTCTTACTGGGACCCAAACTTAAAAGAAACAAAAAAACATTAGGAAGTAACTACTTCAGCTCATAGAACATCTTTGAGAAAGCTTTTTTTATATTCATAGGCCTTTATATTATATTATTATAAACAAACAGGATATTTACTTGCGACCCATACGTTTGGGAAAGACTGCAGTAAAGATCACGGTTTACATTGTGAAATGAATCTTCTTGGTTCATGTTTCTGTGGTCAGTACAACACCCAGGTCCTGATATGAAGCCAGTGGAGAGGTGCTGCCTTATTTTATCACCTGTTTTTTAAATCCTTTCTTGATGGTCGTTCCTGTCCAATCTCCCTTTGCTGTGTTGCCATGCAGTGGGAGAGTCAAATCACACCACATTTATGTGTGCACAGATCTGCACAGATTATAATGCTGACTGTAGAAATAAATGATATGTCAGGGATGTGAATGTAAACGACTGCCCTTGGTTTTTCCTACATTGAAGCGTGGCCATTGGAGGGCGCTATTCACCACAACTTGGGGAGACTTGTAACGTCTTCCTTTTAGACAGTCCCTGCCCTACCCTTTTCTGTGCACAATGCACGGGCATGAATGCACGCGCACACACACGCACACGCACACGCACACGCACGGTCTAGGACTATGAAATGCCCTGTGACACACTTGGTGCGGTTAAGAGCACAACAGGGTGACCAGCCAGGATGGTCAAAACCGGAATGGTTACAGTAGACATGATGAAAGAGGGTCAGGGAGAGTGATGCAAGGGAACCAACCATCAGCGAGGAGAGGGGGTGAGGGAGAGAGAGAGAGAGAGGGAGGGCGAGAGGGACAGAGATGAGAGGAGATGAAACAGAGCAGATGAAAAAGAGGATAAAACGTGATATCAAGAAGGATGCAATGGAGCGAAAAGGAGGAAGACCGAACAGGAATAACAGAACAGAGAGATTACTGAGACCATGAGTGCTAGGCCACAAACCCCAGGACACAGGCTCCATTATAAAGAGAAGAGAAGAGAAGAGAAGAGAAGAGAAGAGAAGAGAAGAGAAGAGAAGAGAAGAGAAGAGAAGAGAAGAGAAGAGAAGAGAAGAGAAGAGAAGAGAAGAGAGGTGCTGGGTCGGGCGGGCGCACGAGGGAAAGAGGCATTGAAGCAGGAGGGGAATGTGTAAGTGGCTGAGGTAATAAGGAAGGGTACGTGAAGGACAGACGAAAAGGCCAAGAAAACAGGAACAGCCCAGGGTGAGATCCAGACGAGGGGCGGGGGAGTTGACACAACCTCAATGCCAGGAGTTGGCTTCAAAAGATTGTTTGGAAAGGAGACTGTAACCTTTTTTAGTTCTTTCTTCTTTGTTTTGCATTAAAAGGGGCTTCAACAATTTTCTCAATTATAAGGAGTGACCTTAAGATTTTGTTCTGTTAGAAAGATATGATTAAAGAAGATGAGCGGACTATGAATGAACTTTTACGTTTTGGCTCAAAGAATCTCTCAGAATTGAAATGAAAATAATTGAGTGTGGCTATATGTTGCTGTTGATGAATTGAATACATAGGACCACAATGGAAACAAGTCTGCTGGACTTTTTTTGTGTTATCCTTTTAGCCTAAATGTCTGACTGTACCATGTGCTGTTCACATTTCTGACTAATAATTCAATCAATTAATCAATCAATCAATCAATCACAAGGGGCCAGGTGGTAGAGCAGTGGTTCTCAACCTGTGGGTCCCCACAGGATTTTTTGGGGGTCCCCAGTTGACAGAGAAGTGACAATTTAAGGACTTTTTAAGACCTTTTTAATACATAAAAAAGGCAGACAAAAAAAGACCATTACTGCAACAAAAGTAATCAAAAAACTGTACTATAAAAAAAAAGTCAAATAATATAAGAAAGAGGCAAACATTTTGAAAATAGCGAGGCGTTGTGAGCTTGTAGATTTGCTATTTTCACAATATTGATCTACTAAATGTAATGCCTCAACTCCTATACATTCCAAGTGCTTGTCAGGGTGGGGGGTCCACATGTTCAAAGATGATTATTTGGGGGGGGTCCCAATTTCAAACAATGATTATTTTTGGGGGATCGCAGCCTGAAAAGGTTGAGAACCACTGTTGTAGAGGGGTGCTTATACTGGATCGGATGACAAAACGTCCGCCACATCACCGTTTATACATGTGTGGGCATAAACATAGATGCCTCATTGGTCGCTGCATGCGGTTCATTGGAGCATCGAAGCATCGAAGCATCTTCGCGGCCGCCATATTTTGTGGGGATCGACCGTGATGCATGTACGTACAGGTATGTCTCATGTATGTCTACTGAAGCAGAAGACATACATATCTCTCTCCACGATTAACATCATAACTCGCTGAATATCAAGAGATTTCCACACGGTTTGTAGTTTAGATACAAAATGTGGGTTTTCATAGAGATAGATCTTTTTTTTAACCATGCAACAACTATTTCTCTTGTGAGGACCACGCAAATTATCCTCACAATGTCTATTTCTGAAATTATACTATATACTTGTGGGGACATTTCGCCCTCACAAGTATAGTAACATGAGTACACACAGACACACACACACACACACACACACACACACACACACACACACACACACACACACACACACACACACACACACACACACACACACACACACACACACACACACACAGAGCTCATTGTATAACCTCCTCAGACAGAGGTATTATTGCTCCCCTAATCATGCGTGAGATTAGGTAGCAACACAAGTAAAGCCCTGATGTTGACATGTGCTGTGATGCGCAAACATACACACACACACACACACACGCACGCACACACATCACACACACACACACGCACGCACGCACGCGCGCGCACACCCACACGCACACACACACACACACACACACACACACACACACACACACACACACACACACACACACACACACACACACACACACACAGTCCTGTCTGAACAATAGCATTTTTTGCTCGGTCACCTCAGTGTCTATTTCCTGTTTCTGACTCTCCGTCTTCCTTTATATGGTCTTTCCTGCCCACACACACCTTCTTTTTCTGTACTACACACACACACACACACACACACACACACACACACACACACACACACACACACACACACACACACACACACACACACACACACACACACACACACACACACACGCACACACACACAGTCACCGCGGCGTGTTCCTCCAGTGAATAGAAACTGATTTGCTTTCATAGCAAAGAGAGGAATGAATTAATGTGGTTTATCGCTTGCATAATTGCGGGGAGTGAGAGAAACGTTGTCTCGTCAGTGAGGAGAGGATAACAGTTTTTCAGAGTCGTGTAAACGGGCGACAGAGAAACTAATGATGGCAATTTGGGGGCCGAGCAGAGCTCTATAGCCGACTGCCTCTCTATGTTACCGCTCCGGGTCTCTGCGTTTGCAGGGAACCCGAGGAAGGAATAAGGGAATGGTTTATGAGGGAGAGAGAGAGAGAGAGAGAGAGAGAGAGAGAGAGAGAGAGAGAGAGAGAGAGAGAGAGAGAGAGAGAGAGAGAGAGAGAAACACGCATGCACACACACACCCCAGTTTGGTATATGCAATAGGCCATAGACTCGCATAACTCTGAGAGTGTCCAATAAATGCTGGTCCATTTGGTTCCATTTGGACGCTCAGAGTTAAAGAACCGTAAGGGTCGTTTTGATTCCTATAACTAGCAATCATTTTGCCGGGGGACCCCTGGCACCCCCTTAAGGACCCTTGGGGGACCCCGGACCCCACTTTGAGAACATATCCTGAGGTGAGTCATCCATCAGCAGTACTTTTTTCTATAAAATGTCTGTTTTTAGAATGTCTTCTAAAACAGTTTTTAAAAAAAAGCTTATGTTACTATGTCAGTGGTTCTCAAAGGTTTTCATGTCAAGGACCCCAAAATGTATATGTATTTGGCCAAGGACCCCCATCTCAAAATAGTTTGTTCCAGGGACCCCCAGAAGCAACGATTTGAGTTACAAATGTTTCGCTTGAAATATATATATATTCAAAGATTTGTTTTTACGATTTCTCAAAAATAGCAGATCTAGCTCAGAGCTTGTATATCTGCTATTTTAAAGAAAGAGATGCTTCTCCCGGTCTTAATGGGTTAAAGCACATCAAGGCTGCCATTTTACGTCGGTGGTCGATATCTGATGCATGATTTGAAAACAGTGATTAATCTGTCTCCCCTGTGGCTCGTCTTGAGAAGTATTTATTTCCAGTTTGCCGTAATCACGTCAAAGAACACACAGCGCTTGTCTTTTGATAAAGGTGATTCGGGGCATGACTTTTAGACATGAAGTTAACATTTAAATGAGCTGCCTTTGAATACAGCGAGCTGGCTCGCCGCCTTCACTGCAAAGTAAGCCTGGCCTTTCTAAATGATGCTGACCTTTTTTTCGCGAATGCTGCAAACGAAACAATCGAATACATTATTTATTCACACAAACATTGTGTTTAAGTCCATTACTTTCCCTTTCCTCATGCTAATTTGTCAGGCAAACGGTTTTTCTATTGTTTCTCGTAACGATGCATCACTTTCACTGTGAAACGAACTCACAGTCCCAGAAGACTTGGTTTCCTTTGCTGTCACAATAAAAGCTTTTTCAATGATTCAGTTGATTTAATAATGTCCCTCGACTACTGCATCACCGCGGCTTGTGGAGCTACCTGTCAGACATACTGTGCAACGTCCTCATACTGTATATCATCGCTGTCGCGTACCGGAACCTTGTATCTCCATACTTTTTATGAAAATGAATGCCCTATTTTATACTTTGTTATATGACAGTGTCTCACAACAGTAGCGGACATAGCCCAAATTGCCCATAATATAAGGCCAGGTTGAATGTGGTTAGTGTGGGCTTTATACATATTTATCCAATACAAAGTATTAAAAAAGAACCATTGGAACACAATGTATTTATTTATTTTTTCATTTCCTGAAAGGCAATGGATTTGGAGATATGATCATTCTGGAGATCTGCAGCCAGCCTTTCATGGACAACAACAAGCTGTATACATATATATGGTCTCTCACTCTGACAACACCCCAATGTCAACATCTGGAGATCTAAAACCATGCAGACAACTGCCGAGGCACCAGTCTGACATGTAGCAATGCAGAGATGTACAGCCGCATGATACGGAACAGGATACGGACAGTGTTGCCATGTCTGCTTATTATATTTTCCCCCCAAGAATTTATTTGAAAATAGCAGATCTACAAGCTCACAACTTGTAGATCTGCTATTTTCAAATAGCTGATGTATATGTTTGAAGTGCTCATGTGGGCCCTAGTCCCTTCTTTTGGGCTTGTTTTCCTAGAACTGGTTGCTTGGTTCTCGCACGGAATCTGGCAACACTGGATATGGCGCACCATCAACCCCACTTGAAGCAGAATCAAAGATGGCTTTCGAGAGGGGAGAACCACCCAAGCCCAGATCTTGGCCTTAAAGGACAACTTTGTTTTTTTTACAACCAAGGTTTATGTTTTAGATTGTAATTAAAGTAAATAAAAGATGAATGTTAAAATGTTTAAATGTACTGCTTTCTATAGTTTTAGCAATTTTCGTGATATTTTTTACAGTGGGCGGGGGCATTCTGTCCAGTGGCTAAATATGTCTTTTTTTACACATTAACCCGGCGTTTTCTTTATTATTATTTACAGTAGCTCTTTTATCCCCCAATAACTCACATCTGGCCATCAAAGACCACAGGACCTTTTTTATTGTGTAAAAAAGCCATATTTAGCCACCGGACAGAATGCCCCCGACCACTGTAAAAAATATCACGAAAATTGCTAAAACTAGAAAGCAGTAAATGAAAAAAGAAATAAGACTCATCTTTTATTTACTTTAATTACAAGCTAAAATATAAACCTTTGTTGTAAAAAACTAAAGTTGTCCTTTAAGGAGGATCGTCGAGGAGGTGAAGAGCTACACAGCGGTGCTGTGTTTCATCAACTTCAAATAGTCATTTGATACGTAGAGGCCTGATGATGAAGACACTCCTACAGGGTACCTCCCAACCTACCACGGGCCATAGGAGCCATGTAGCTTACATCCTATCATCAGCGGTGTTGCAAGGAGACAATTCAATTCAATTCGATCTTTATTTTTCAGACCCAGGGAGATCCATATCACACTTATACAACACAACACCAGTGGTGGAAAAAGTACTCAAATGTTTTACTTAAGTGAAGGTATCAATACTGCAACTAGACGTACTGTCACAGCCTCTGCCTCTGCCACACCCATTCCCCCTGTGCCCTGATTACTACTTGTTTTCACCTGTGTTGATCACCTCACCTGTTCCCATTTCCCATTCAGTGTTTAGTCTATATATAGACCTTGATGCATGCCTGTCCCTTGC